>NW_027468936.1:300000-585000 GCF_051014615.1 Bombus vancouverensis nearcticus | reverse complement strand
AAAGCAAAGTACGACGTGAGAATAAATTCGAAAATATTCTTCCATACAACAGAAAATATCAACGGAAAATTTTCCGATGCAAACAAAGTTAGATGCTTCGGAGTCCATCTAAACTTCGGGTTAAATCACAACGACAACATAAAGACACAGTTATAGAAAGCAGATAAATTCTTCTTATACCTCATAAGACTACCTTACTCGAAAGATTCGCACAGATCAATAAAACTTCACTGCTACAAAACACTAATTAGACCAACCATTCTAATGTATGGTCGTTAAATCTGTTTCAATGTAAGTGTCAACGCCACGGAAAAATTAAGAATCATTGAAAGAAAATACATCACAGCATGTTTAGGAATATATAGATTGCCAGAATTGAAATTTAGCAAATATAGCAAATCACAAGCTATACGAAGAGCCCAAATTAATCCATATCGATTCTTCATTTTTAAATTAGTCAGACCACTGGTCAAAGATACACAAAATAATCATAAACTTCATCGTCGCCCACAATCTATAGTCAAACCCGTTATACCATAAACACGTTCAAAAAACAGGTTATTTCCCCCCGGAATCCTTCACCTGTTTAGATAGCGTGAAATTAATCCAAAACAATAATAACTTGGCATTATTCTATCACTACAGCAGAAACGTAATAATAAAAAATACTGTACGATAGCGACATAGACCATAAGGATAGCAATATAAGACTTATGTATAAATTGTCAATCGTAGATTTAAGTGAGACACTCAAAGACAATAAAGATAAATATTGGTGGCTAACCACCGTAGAAAATTAAATTATAGCAATAAGAAAACCGTATGTTTAGTTAGTAAATGAACCAAAGATTGTAAGCAAAGATCACAAAAGAACAATGCAAATGTCACGTAAACTTGAGGGTTAGACGATAAAATAAAATAGCTGAGTCGTAACACAACTATTAATTTTGTTTTCATTAATCTTTATTATGAATTCAGCAATCACAATGAAATACACACTGAATTAACACACACAAATCACAATTCACTCCAATCACCTTGTGTAAAACCTAGTTACACTGATACGTTAAGTACGCGACTGTTATAAGGATAGAGACCGGTAAAGATATGTTGACTATTCTAAGGATACGGAATAAGTGAAGTTTTACGGACGATACTGTGTCTGGGGAAAGCTAGGGATGGGTGTGTCTAAGGACACAGGACTATCGGACTTGTTGATGATAATTTTTGTTAAGGAAGTGAGGGTAGTAGACATCTTTCTCCGATTGGATAATAAGACGGTTGGTGGACCAGGAAGGGTTTTAGCCGCCCTCGTGAGAAAGTTGCTAACGCAACATAGCAGACGCGAGAAAAACCTACTTTCCCTGTTAACCCGTAGTAAACAATAAACGTAAAAGGAAATCTAAGACAAGAGATACTCGCTTGGCCTGAAGGACCTTAACTATGAAAATTCCAAGACCCCTGGTGGGTACTTAGGACTACTGAGGGCACGCGCCAAGGATGTGCAGACATCTGGGCGCCATCCTACCCGCGGTGTGTGGCCTGGTCTCTGATGTGAATTGACGTTATACAAACACAGTTAAATTAAGAAAATGTTCCCTGCAATTGTGTAATCATATATACGTAATTATATATCTCATACGTTTATTCTCTTTCTTCCCCCTCCTAAAATGTCAGCGATCCATAATACAATATCGGGCCTCCCTATACTAGTTTGTAAGTTCATAGTCTAAGGAATGGTTACATTGTAAGTCAATAAATGGTAGTATGAAGTGCAACGTTTATGTGAGCACCTATATTAGGCGTACATTACGCAAACATTAAAAACTTCCCACAAGCTGAGACCCTCAACTCATAAATCAAATTCTTTTTATTTTTGATTCATTGTAGTAAATGAAATCATTTACCAACATATTTGTCACACTTTTCTCATTCAGATAAGACCAAGCACGATATAATTTGGAGCATATTTGCTTACTGAGTAAATGATAATTAAATACATATCAATAAGTAAATCTAACATCACAAATATATTAGTAAAAGCTTAATTTTGGAAAAGTTAGAAATAAAAAAGTTTTACTTTTGATTCAGCACATAGATACATTGTCTCCGCGCTATCTGCCACTTGTAGTTTAATTTGATAATCCACGATAAGATAAACTTAAGTAGATGTTTATGTATTGTTGTATATTATTATATAAAATTAATTTTAATAAAAATTTAATACAAAATTTTAATTCAAATCAAAATGTAGTATATTTAAGAATTTATGAGTTATAATAAATTTAATTTTTTAATAATTATATTTTAATATTAATTTGAAAGAGGATTCAAAAGTAAAATTAATAAATTAATTAATTTGAAAATAGTTTTGAAAAGTGTACAAATTGCCCGTCAATTTCATTTGTGGAATAAGTCGTAACATAGTAAAAATATTGGAAAATGTTTTTAGATAAAAAATTAGTTTTTATAATATTTCATTTTTAATGAAAATTATTTAAATTGAATTTTTTTTAAATAATAAATTTAATATTTTAGTTTAAAATTTATTAAATTATATTTTTGTAAAGTTGTATAATAAATAATTGTTAAAGTAATAATTTATGAAATAATATAATGATTTATAGATTTAGTAATGTGAATGAAATTTTAAAGAATTAATTAAGTAAAATAAATTTTGTACCTTTTGTATCAGGGTTAATTAATATAATTTAATAATTTTATTATTCTCGAAAGAAAAAGAGTTAAATATATAATTATGTTTTTGTTGAATAAAAAATTATAATATATATTTAGAAATTAAATGTTAATCGATTTTTTTATATCTAGTTTTTTTTAATGAATTTAATTTATATATAAAAAATATAAAAAATTTATTTTATAATTTTTTTTATTTCTATATAAAAAATTTATAGGATAATCTATAAATTTAAATATATAATTAAATTATTATTATTATTATTTAAAAATTTATATTATAATTATATTGATTTAGTAATAATTTTTATTAATAAATACTTAATAATTTAAAGATTTTATTTTAAAAATTTAAGAAATTTATATAAAATTGAATAATATATATTTATTAAAAAAAATAATTTATAATTTATTTAAATTAAGTATAATGATTATATTAGTAATATTTTATGTTTAAAATTTTTATTTTTTAATAAATTTTGAAATATATATATATATATAAGGAATTAGGCAAATTAAATATATTCACCTGTTTATCAAAAACATGGCTTATTGATTTTAATTTTAAGTCTATCTGCCCAATGATTTAATTATTTAATGGCTGCAGTATAATTGACTGTACAAAGGTAGCATAATCAATTGTTTTTTAATTAAAAACTAGAATGAAAGAATTAATGAGATATATACTGTCTCATATATATATATAATTAATTTAAATTTTTAGTAAAAATGCTAAAATATATTTATGGGACGATAAGACCCTATAGAATTTTATATTTATATATATTAGATTTTAAATTTTTTAAATATAAATATTTAATTGGGAGGATTAGTAAATTTATAAAACTTTATTTTAAATATAAACTTTAATTAAAGAATAATTAATGATCTTGTATTATAAATTAAAAGAATAAATTACCTTAGGGATAACAGCGTAATATCTTTTTAAAGATCATATTAATAAAGATGATTGCGACCTCGATGTTGAATTAAGATAAATTTTAAATGCAGAAGTTTAATAATTAAGTCTGTTCGACTTTTAAAATCTTACATGATTTGAGTTCAAATCGACGTGAGTCAGATTGGTTTCTATCTATAAAAATAAATAAATTAATTGTACGAAAGGACTATAATTTTTAATTAAATTATATTTTAAATGTTAATTAATAATTTTGATTATATTAGCAAATTAGTGCATTAAATTTAGAATTTAAATAAATTATAATAAAATTATAATATATAATAATTTTTTTTAATAATTTTTTATTAATAATATTTATAATTTTGATTAGAGTGGCTTTTTTAACTTTATTTGAGCGTAAAATATTAGGTTATATTCAATTACGAAAAGGTCCAAATAAATTAATAATTAAAGGTTTATTTCAACCTTTTAGAGATGCTTTAAAATTGTTATTAAAAGAATTTTTTTTTTAAATTTTAATAATTTATATTTATATAGACCAATAATTATATTTTTTTTATCATTAATATTATGATTAATTTATCCTTGAATTTATTCTTTTTTTTTATTGATTATAGAATTATTTTTTTAATATTAATTTTGAGTTTAATAGTTTATCCTGTTATGATTATTGGTTGAGTATCTTTATGTAATTATTCAATTTTAGGTTCATTACGTTCAGTTTCTCAAATAATTTCATTTGAAATTTTATTATTTTTAATTTTTTTTATTAATAATTTTAATTGAAAATTATTCTTTTTTTATATTTTTAAAATTTCAATATAATGTATATTTTTTTTTATATATCCTTTATATATTATTTTTATTATAAGATCGTTAATTGATTTAAATCGAGTTCCATTTGATTTAATTGAAGGTGAATCTGAGTTAGTTTCTGGTTTTAATGTTGAATATTATAGAAGATTATTTGTGTTAATTTTTTTATCTGAATATATAAATGTTATATTTATAAGATTATTATTAACAATAATGTTTTTTGGTATAAATTGATGATCATTAAGGTTTATTATAGTTTATTTATTTCATTTAATTTTATTAATTATAATTCGTGGAGTTTTACCTCGAATTCGATATGATAAATTAATAATAATATGTTGAATTGAATTATTGGTATTAATTTTGATATATTTAATATATATTTATTTAATAAAAGAATTAATTGTTTTAATTGTATTTTATAAAATTTTTAATTTTTAATAATATTTATTTAAAATTGAAATATTTGTTTATAAATTTTTTATTTTAAAAATATAAAGATTATTTATTTAAATAAATTTGATTAGTTTAATAATAATTTTTATAATTTTAATTTAAGTTGTTGGTAATTTATTAATATATTTATAATTTATATTTTAATATTTATGTTTATGTGTAAAATATTATTTTATATTTAATTATTAATTATTAATAATTTTTGTAATTTAAAAAAAAAATCTTTTTTTTTGTATGAATACAAAAAAAATGAATTTGTATTAAATTATTTATTTACAATAAAAATAAATAAATATATATATGTATTTATATAAATTTGTGAATTTATTTATAATACGAATATGTGTGTAATTTGTGTGTTTATATATATATAATTTTTTATTTAAATGTGTTCAATTTTTTTGTATTTATATATATATATGAATTTAATTAGTTTATAAATAATTTTTATAATTGAAAAATAAGTTATTGATATTTATAAATATGTTTATTATAAATTTATGTATTTTTATTATTTTTATATTTAAAATGTTGTATTATGTTTATTTATTAATTATTTATAATTTTTATGGTTTTTAAAAAAAATTAATTTTTTAAATTTTAATTAATTTATATTAAATTATTTATTTGTAATAAATAAAATTAAATATATAAATATATATATAATTTAATTTTTGTTTATTTTTAATATATATATATGTATATATATATATATAAAAAATAAATAATTTTTTTATGTGAATTGTGTTAATAAATTTGTTTATTTGTTTATTAAATAATTTTTAATTTTTAAAAATTATAATTATAAATAAATTTTATTTAAATTAAATAAATTATTTTTATTTATAAATTATTATTAATTTAATATAATTTTAATTTTATTAATTAATTATTTATTAAAAGTTAATAGAAAATTTTATTTCTATAATATGATTTCAAATCATATACTTATTCAAGTTCATTAACTAATTAATTTTGTTTTAGTAATGTATCTCAAATATTATTTATTGAAAATGACAAAATTAAATATATAAAATATAATGATGTAAATAATATATTTAAATTTGTATAGGGATATTCAATTATTTGTTTTCCTAGTCAAGTTAGTATAATAAAAATATTAATAAATCATCAATAAAAAATTTTATTTATAAAATAAAATTTGTTATTTTTTAAGTTGTTTGAGTTAATTAATGGAATTAAATATAAAATAAAAATTGATATAAAAAGTATAATTACTCCTCCTAATTTATTGGGAATTGTTCGTAGAATTGAATATGCAAATAAAAAGTATCATTCAGGTTTAATATGAATTGGGGTAATTATTGGATTTGCTATTTTAAAATTATCTGGATCTCCTAATATATAAGGTATTTGTAAATTAATAAGTATAAATAGTATGAAAGTTAATATTATTGTAATTAAATCTTTAATTGAAAAATATGGGTGAAAGTTAATTTTGTAAATATTTATTTTTGAATGAATAGGATTTGAAGATCCTGTAATATGAAGAATAATTAAATGTATTAATACTATTATTAAGATTAAAAATGGTAAAATAAAATGAAATGAATAAAATCGATTTAATGTATCATTATTAATTGAGAATCCTCCTCAAATTCATTCTACTGTAAATTGTCCAATATATGGAATAGCTGAAATTAAATTTGTAACAACAATTAGTGCATTAAATTTAGAATTTAAATAAATTATAATAAAATTATAATATATAATAATTTTTTTTTTAAATGTTTTATTAATGATATTAATAATTTTAATTAGAGTAGCCTTTTTAACTTTATTTGAACGTAAAATATTAGGCTATATTCAATTACGAAAAGGTCCAAATAAGTTATTAATAAAAGGTTTGTTTCAACCTTTTAGAGATGCTTTAAAATTGTTAGTTAAAGAATTTTTTTTTTTAAATTTTAATAATTTATATTTATATAGACCAATAATTATATTTTTTTTATCTTTTATATTGTGGTTTATTTATCCTTGAATATATTCTTTTTTTTTTATTGATTATAGAATTATTTTTTTAATATTAATTTTAAGTTTAATAGTTTATCCAATTATAATTATTGGTTGGGTATCTTTATGTAATTATTCAATTTTAGGTTCATTACGTTCTATCTCTCAGATAATTTCATTTGAGATTTTATTATTTTTAATTTTTTTTTATTAATAATTTTAATTGAAAATTATTCTTTTTTTATATTTTTAAAATTTCAATATGTGTATTTTTTTATTTTTGTGTATCCTTTATATATTATTTTTATTATTAGGTCATTAATTGATTTAAATCGAGTTCCTTTTGATTTAATTGAAGGAGAGTCTGAGTTAGTTTCTGGTTTTAATGTTGAATATTATAGAAGATTATTTGTATTAATTTTTTTATCCGAATATATAAATATTATGTTTATAAGATTATTGTTAACAATAATATTTTTTGGTATAAATTGATGATCTTTAAGATTTATAATAATTTATTTTTTTCATTTAATTTTATTAATTATAATTCGTGGGGTTTTACCACGAATTCGGTACGATAAATTAATAATAATATGTTGGATTGAATTATTGGTGTTAATTTTGATATATTTAATATATGTATATTTAATAAAAGAGTTAATTGTTTTAATTGTATTTTAATTTTATTTAAAAAATTTTTTAATTTAAGAAATTGATAAAGATTAAATATTTATTTAAGTTTTTATTTTTAAAATATAAGAATTTTTTATTTTAATAAATTTAATTATTTAAATAATGATAATAATATTTAAAATTTTAATTTTAATTGTAGGTAATTTAATAATATATATATATACATGTAATTTTAAATAAATTTTATTTTAATTTAATAAATTTTTATTTATGTGTTTTTATTAATTAAAAGTTAATAGAAAATTTTATTTCTATAGTATGATTTCAAATCATATACTTTTTCAAGTTCATTAACTAATTATTTTTTTTAATAATATATCTCAAATATTATTTATAAAAAATTATAAAATTAAATATATAAAATATAATGGTGTAAATAATATATTTAAATTTGTGTAAGGATATTCAATTATTTGTTTTCCAAGTCAAGTTAGTATAATAAAGATATTAATAAATCATCAATAAAAAATTTTATTAATAAAATAAAATTTATTATTTTTTAAGTTATTTGAGTTAATTAATGGAATTAAATATAAAATAAAAATTGATATAAAAAGTATAATTACTCCTCCTAATTTATTGGGAATTGTTCGTAGAATTGAATATGCAAATAAAAAGTATCATTCAGGTTTAATATGAATTGGGGTAATTATTGGATTTGCTATTTTAAAATTATCTGGATCTCCTAATATATAAGGTATTTGTAAATTAATAAGTATAAATAGTATGAAAGTTAATATTATTGTAATTAAATCTTTAATTGAAAAATATGGGTGAAAGTTAATTTTGTAAATATTTATTTTTGAATGAATAGGATTTGAAGATCCTGTAATATGAAGAATAATTAAATGTATAAATACTATTATTAAAATTAAAAATGGTAAAATAAAATGAAATGAATAAAATCGGTTTAATGTATCATTGTTAATTGAGAATCCTCCTCAAATTCACTCTACTGTAAATTGTCCAATATACGGAATAGCCGAAATTAAATTTGTAATAACCATTGCTCCTCAAAAAGATATTTGACCTCATGGTAAAACATAACCAAGAAATGCTGTTCCTATTGATAAAAATAAAATTGAAACACCAATTATTCAAACTTGATATAATTTAAATGAATAGTAAAATATATTTCGTGCAATATGTAAATATATAATAAAAAAATAAAATGATGCACCATTTATATGAATTAATCGAATTAATCATCCTGAATTTATATCTTTTATGATGTTTGAAATTCTATTAAAAGCAATATTAATATTTGGGCAATAATGTATTGATAAAAATAATCCTGAAATAATTTGAATTATTAAAAATATTCCAAGTATTGACCCAAAATTTCATAAATAATTAATATTAATTGGGGTCGGTAAATTAATAAATGATAATGGTAAATTTAATATATGAATTTTATAAATTGATGAAATTATTTTTTTCATTTTTTTGCTCGTAAGTTTTTATTTTTAATAAAACAAATTTTTGTTATAATTAATAATATAATAATTAAAAAAATAATAAATATTAAAAGAATTCAATAATTTGGTTTTAAATATAATTTTTTAATATTATATATTTTATTATTTTTGTTATAATTAAAATTTAATATTTTTAAGTTTATTTTATAATTATTTATTAAAAATAAAAAAGTTATAAAAAAAATTAAGTTTAAATAAAATAAATTAAAATAATTGTTTTTTTTTTATAGGGTTATTAATTAATCTAATGAAATAAGAAAATAAAATTAAAATTCCTCTAATAAAAATAATTAATAAAATATATAAGTTTAATGAGATTATTTGTTTGTAAGTTATGATGTTTATTGTTATAAAAATAATATGAAAAATTAAATATAATATTTGTTTTATTGGAGATATAAATGTATTTATATAAAAATAGTTTAAGATTAAAATTAAATTAATTCTTAAATTTATAAATAAAAAAAAAATAAATAATTATTAAAGTTTTCATTAATTATAAATAAATTTTTAAATTATTTTATAGTTATATTAATATTTTTAAATTTTTAATTTACAAAATTAATGTTTTTATTAAACTATATAACTATAATTTAAATTGTCAAAAAATAGTTTAAATTAAAATAATAATTTTGGGAATTATAGATATTTTTATAAAATTTTTTTGAAATTTAGTATTTAAAAAATTTAATTTAATAAATTTTTTAGTAATAAATTTATTTTGTAATTTATTTTTTATAATTTTATTTTTTTTTTAATTTTAATTTTATTAAGTAATTATATTTATTTTTTAATTTTTTTTAATTGGATAGAATATTTAATTTTAGTTATTTTATTTTATATGATTTTAATTATCAAAAAATAGTTTAAATTAAAATTATAATTTTGGGAATTATAGATATTTTTATAAAATTTTTTTGAAATTTAATATTAGTTAAAAAATTTAATTTATAAAATTTTTAATATTAAATTTATTATAGAATTTATTGTTTTTAATTTTATTTTTTTAATTTTAGTTATTTTATTAAATAATAATATTTATTTTTTAACTTTCTTAATTGGATTAGAATATTTAATTTCAGTCATTTTATATAATTTTAATTGATTTAAATAGGTGAATTTATTTAATTTATTTAATTTATTCTGTTTGTGAAGGAGTAATAGGTTTATCTTTGTTAGTAAGATTGAATTATGAATATGGTCATCAAAAAATTAACGTTTTAAATTTAATTTTATAATGAATGAAATTACAATTGTGGTTATTATTATCATTTTGTTTAAATTTGTGAATTTTTATATGTTAAGAAATTTAATATTTTTATTGAGATTAAATTTTTTAATAAATATGAATTGATTAAAATGAATTTATTTGATCGGAGGGTTAGGGAATAATTATTATTCAAATTATTTAATTTTAATAATATTTTGAGTATTTGGTGTAATTTTTTTAAATTTAAAAGAATATAAAAAAAATTGTTTATTTTTAAATTTAGTTCTAATATTTTTTATGCTGATAAATTTTATATGTATAGATTTATTAATATTTTATTTTATATATGAATTAAGATTATTATTAATTTTTTATATAGTTATAGAATGAGGTTATTCAGAAGATCGAGTTTTGTCTGCATTTTATTTAATATTTTATACATTAGTTTTTTCTCTACCTATATTATATTTGATTTTCAAATTAATAAATTTTAGTGATAGAATTAATTTTTTAATATTAGAAATTTTGTTATTAAAATTTGATAAATTCGGTTTTTTATATTTATTATCATCATTTTTAGTAAAAATTCCTATATATATATTACATGGTTGATTAATTAAAGCTCATGTTGAAGCTTCATTTTTTAGATCAATAATTTTAGCTTCAGTTATATTAAAATTAGGTAGATATGGAATATTGCGTTTTTTATTAATTTTTAAAAGAATATTTAAGTTCATAAAATTTCATTTGTTTATAATTAATTTTTTAGGAATAATTGTTTTAAGATTTATATGTTTATTTCAGTTTGACATGAAATTAATTATTGCTCTTTCTTCTGTAGTTCATATAGGTATCATATCTTTGGGTTTATTAGTAGGAAAAAAAATTAGAATTCTTGGTGGTTTAGTCATGATAATTTCTCACGGTTTAGTCTCATCGGGCTTATTTTATTTGGTAAATATAATTTACAGCCAAACTAGGACACGAATTATTTTTGTTAATAAAGGAATAATTAATTTTATACCTTCAATAACAATAATATGATTTTTAATATGTATTTATAATTCTGGAGCTCCATTATCTTTAAATATAGTTAGTGAGATTTTTTTATTAATAAGATTAGTTGGTTGATGTAAATATTTATTCATATTTTTAATTTTTTATTGTTTATTGAGATTTATTTATTCAATTTATTTATTTAGATTTATACAATACGGAAAAATTTTTTATTCAAAAATAAATTTAATAAATAGTTATTTAATAAATTATTTAAGGTTAATATTACATATTTTACCTTTAAATATTTTTATTTTTAAATTATTATATTATTTAAATAGTTTAATTAAAATATTGAATTGTGATTTCAATGATATATAAATTTATATTTTAAATTTAATGAAAATAATTATTTCTGGAATTATTTTAATAGCTATAAGTTTTATTTTTATATTTTTTAGTTTTTATATTTTATTTATTAATAAATTATTTATTTTTGAATGATTAATTTTTAATATTAATTCTATAAAAATAAATTTAATTTTTATATTTAGATTCAAGTTATTGATATTTGTATTTTTAGTCATATTAATTAGTTCATTTATTTTATTTTATAGAGTTAGATATATAAATTTGAATAATAAGTATTTAATTAATCGATTTTATTATTTAATATTAATATTTTTGATTTCAATAATTTTTTTAATTTTAAGACCAAATATATTAACTTTGTTATTAGGTTGAGATGGGTTAGGATTAATTTCTTATTGTTTAATTATTTATTATCAAAATTTTTTATCATTAAATTCTGGGATAATGACTATAATTTTAAATCGCTTAGGGGATTGTAGATTATTAATAATTATTTCTTTTATAGTAATTTTTGGAAGATGAAATTTAATATTATACAAAATAAATTTTTTAATTTTAATTATATTTTTTTTAATAGTGTTTACAAAAAGAGCTCAATTAATATTTATAATTTGATTGCCAGCTGCGATAATAGCACCAACTCCTGTTTCTTCATTAGTTCATTCTTCTACTTTAGTTACTGCTGGTATTTATTTGCTAATTAATTATGAGATGATAATTGATTTAAAATATAAGAGATTTATTTTAATAATTTCAAGAATATCAATATTGGTTTCAGGAATTATGGCTAATTTTGAAATAGATTTTAAAAAAATTGTTGCTTTATCAACATTAAGACAATTAGGTTTTATAATAAGAATTTATTCATTAGGAATAACAGATCTAACATTTTTACATTTATTTATTCATGCATTTTTTAAGTCTATAATATTTATATGTGTAGGAAGATTAATTCATTACATAAATGGTATTCAAAATTTTCGTTTTTATTCAGGTATATTTTTTGTGTATCCTTTAAAGAGGATATTTTTAATATTTTCATTAATAATGTTATGTGGTTTTCCATTTTTAGTTGGATTTTATTCTAAGGATTTAATTGTTGAATTTTATTTTTTGAATATTAAAAGAATTTTTAGAATAATGAATTTAATTTTTGGAACTATTTTTACTGTATCTTATTCTTTTCGTTTATTATTTATAATAACAAATAATAATTATATAATAAATTTAATATATTTAAGAGAAGATTGTGTTATAATTATAGTTTTGTCAATAATTTTAATTATAATATTAATTTTAAGAAAATTTATTTTTAATATTTTTTTTATTATTTAAATATTAATTTAATTTATATTTATAAATATTTTGTATTTAAAATGATTTTATTAGGATTAATATTTTCAATATTAATAATTAATATAAATTTTTTAAAAAAAAGAAAAATGTTTTTTAAAAGATTTTTTATAATAGAGTTTTTTTATAAGTTATTTATTAATAAATTGATAAATAAAATAATTTATTATGAATTTTATTTTGAGAAAGGTTTTTTAGAAAAATTTTTAGGAAAAATTATAAGATATATTTGTGATTTAATAGAAATTAATTTTATAATTAAAATTTCTTTATTATTATTATTGTACTTATATTTATTAATTTTTATAGTTTTAATTTAATATTTATATTTATATATATAAAAATAAATATAATAATAATAATAAAAAATAAAAATTATTAAAGAATTTAAATAGCTTATATTAGAGCATAATATTGAAAATATTATGGAAATTTTTTTAAATTTTTAAATAATAATATATATATAATTATAAATTTATTATTATTATTATTGTTGTTGTTATTTTTATGAAATAATGATATATTAAATCAAAATTAAAGTTAGAAGCTTTATTAAATTATTTCTATTTATAATTAATTTTTATTGATTAATGATTTTATATTGAAAGTATAATGTTTTATTTAAACTATATAAATTGAATTAAAATTTTAAGTTTTAAGTATTTTTTAATAAATTTTTTAATTTATATATATATATATATATTAATAAATTGGAATTTTTAGATTCAATTATTTTATTAACAATAAAATGCCTCTAATTTGGCTTCAATTTAAAATTTATTTTATTTTATAAATTTAAATTAATA
Source organism: Bombus vancouverensis nearcticus (assembly GCF_051014615.1). Taxonomy (NCBI): domain Eukaryota; kingdom Metazoa; phylum Arthropoda; class Insecta; order Hymenoptera; family Apidae; genus Bombus; species Bombus vancouverensis. The sequence goes on along the minus strand of NW_027468936.1, from coordinate 571,227 downwards.
TAAGAAGTAAAATTTACTTTTAATTTCGGCTTAAAGATTGATTTATTTTTAAATCCTTATATTATTAAAAATTTTAATTAAAGTAATTTAAAATATTCAATTTAAATAATTACATGATCATTCTATAATTAATGAAAAAATTAATATTACAAATAAAAACATTATTAAAATAAATAAATAAAAAAAATTTAATGTTTTGATATATGAGATTAATGGGATTAATAAAATAATTTCTACATCAAAAATTAAAAATGTTAATGAAATTAAATAAAATGGTAATGAAAATGGAATATTTATTTTTGTAATAGGATTAAATCCACATTCATAAGGTAGATTTTTTTCTATATTAAATTTTTTATGTATTGATAAAAATTTATTTAATAAATAAATAATTATTAAAATTATAAAAATTAATAAATAATAAATTATATAAATTAAATATATTAATTTAATATTAAATTTTTTAATTGGAAATTAAATGTAATTTATTATACTATATATTTAAAGTTAATTTAATTTATAATAATATAATAAAATATATAAATAAATAATCAAATTACATCAACAAAATGTCAGTATCAAATAGCAAATTCAAAATTAATGTGATGAATTGTTGAAAAATGATTTTTTAATATTCGTATTAAAGAATATAATAAAAATAATGTTCCAATAAGAACATGAATACCATGAAAACCAGTTGATAAAAAGAAAATAGATCCAAAAATTCTATCATTAATACAAAAAAATTAATTATAATATTCAAAAATTTGTATAAAGTTAAAATAAAATCCTAAAAAATTGTTGATGATAATATTTTGATTCTTGATTTAAATTTATTATTTAATATATTATAATGTCTTAATGTAACTGAAAATCCTGATATAATTAAAATAATTGAGTTTAATAAAGGGATTTCAAATGGATTAAAAAATTTAATTATTTTTGGTGGTCATATAAAATTAATTTCAATTGAAGGAGAGATTGAATTATGAAAAAATGTTCAAAAAAATGAAATAAAAAAGAATAATTCAGAAATAATAAATATAATTATTCTAAATTTTATTATTGATAAAATATAAAAAGAATGTATTCCTTGAAATGTTCTTTCTCGGATGATATCTCGGAATCATATTATTGTTGATAAAATCAAAATTAATAAATTAAAAATTATAATTAATAAATTATTTAAGTAAATTCATAAAATTGTTCTTAGTAATAAATTTATAGTATTTAAAGAAACAATAATTGGTCATGGTCTAATAGTAACTATATGAAAAGGAAAATTTTTTTTCATTAATTTGATTCAGAAAAATATAATGTTAATAGAATTGAGAATACATAAGCTTGAATAAAAGCTATTGAAATTTCTAAAATTAATAATATGTTTTGAATTATTAAAGTTATTGGTGATAAAATAATGAAGTTTATTATAAAATTTCTTAGTAAAATAAGAATAAGATGTCTTGAAATTAAATTTGCTGAAAGACGAATTGATAATGTTCAAGGGCGAATAAAAAGTCTAATAAGTTCAATAATTACTATAAAATTTATTAAAAATTTTGAAGAATTTAATGGTACTAAATGTCTTAAAGTTTTTATAGGAAAATTAATAATTGAGTAAATTAAAAATCTTAATCATAAAGATAATGCTATTGATAGATTAAATATTAAATGTCTTGTTGATGTAAAGGTATAAGGAATTAATCTAAATAAATTTAATATTATAATATAAATTATAATTCTTAAGAATGAAAAAATATTTATCGAATATTTATTAGTTATAATTATTTTAAATTCATTAAATAAATATTCAATAAATAATTTAAAAATTATTAAAATTCGCGAAGGAATTAATCAATATGAATTTGGAAATAAAATAATTGGTAAAATTATAAAAATTCAATTTAATTGAATATAATTATTAATTGAAGGATCAAATATTTCACATAAATTGTTTATCATAATCATTTTCATTTTTTAATTAAATTATTATTATTATTATTATTATTATTTATATTATAAATATTTTTTATGATAATATATAATAAAAATGAATTTATTAAAATTATAATAGTAAATAAACATATTATAAAGATAACTAATCAATTAATAGGTATTATTTGTGGTATTCATTAGAAGTAAATTTTAATTACTATAATTGATTTAAAAGATCAATTCTTTATTTCTGACTTCTAATGATAGAAAAATAATAATAAAATATTAATTTTAGAATGACAATATAATGTTATTTAAATTAACTAATTTTTCAAATTTTATTTTTAATTCAATTTATAAATAATGCATAAGAAGTTCTTTCTAATATAATAGGTATAAATCTATGATTTATTCCACAAATTTCAGAGCATTGTCCAAAATAAATTCCTGGACGAATACAAAATAAATTTAATTGATTAATTCGACCAGGAATAGCATCTACTTTAATTCCTAATGATGGAATAGTTCATGAATGAATAACATCTAATGAAGAAATAATTATTCGTATGGAAATTTTAAATGGAATAATTAATCGATTATCAGTTTATAATAATCGAAATTGATTTATTAGTTCATAATTTAATATATATGAATCAAATTCTTAATTATTAAATTCTGGATATTCACAAGATCAATATCATTCATGGCCAATAGCTTTAATAGAAAAATAAGGATTTATAATTTCATCAATATAATATAAAATTTTTAAGGATGGAAAACAAATAATTATTAAAATAATTATAGGAGTTAAAGTTCAAATAATTTCAATTGTATGATTTTTTAATAAAGTTAAATTTAAAAAGTTATTATATATAAAATCTATAATAAAAAATGTTGATATAGAAATAATTATTATTATTATTATTATAATTAAATTATGAAATGAAATTAAATTATCAGAATAAAAAGAATTTGAATCTTGGAATGTTATTATATTTCATGTAGAAATTTTTAATAATTAAAATTTATTTGAATTTGAAATTCATAATTATAATTATATTAAATTAGTTTATTAATAAAAGATAAAAATCTTTATTATTGAATATTAAATTCAAAGCACTAATCTGCCATATTAATAATTTTAATATATTAAATAAATTATTTATTTTTAAATTTATAAACTTTATTTATTAAAAATATTTTTGATTTTATTATTTGTAATTAAAGGAATTTCAATAATTGAGTGATCTAAAGGAGGATAGTTATTTAATCATTCTAGAGAAGATTGATGAAATTTAAATATAATTAATCGTTTTGAAATTAATCTTTCAAAAATAATAAAAATAAAAAATAATATTCTATTTATTGAAATTATTGCTCCAATTGATGAAATTAAATTTCAACAATAGTAAGAATCAGGATAATCTGAGTATCGTCGAGGTATAGATATTATATAATATATAGATAAATATATAGATTTGGATTGAATAGAAAATATAAAAAATTAAATTTTTGAGAAATTAAATTTATACGATAAATACTAATCTATAGTGTTAAAATGAATATGAGTAAATAATATATGTATAATATTTGTGTGTGTGTATATATATATATTTATAGCTAAAATTTTTATAAATAGAATATTTATGATAGCATCATTGATTAGCTTTGGATTGAAAAGAAAATATAAAAAATTAAATTTTTGAGAAATTAAATTTACACGATAGATACTAATCTATAGTGTTAAAATGAATATGAGTAAATAATATATGTATAATATTTGTGTGTGTATATATATATATATTTATAGCTAAAATTTTTATAAATAGAATATTCATAATAGCATCATTGATTAGCTTTGGATTGAAAAGAAAATATAAAAAATTAAATTTTTGAGAAATTAAATTTATACGATAGATACTAATCTATAGTGTTAAAATGAATATGAATATATGTATAATATTTGTGTGTGTGTATATATATATATATATATATATATATATATATATATATTATAGTTAAAATTTTTATAAATAGAATATTTATAATAGCATCATTGATTAATTTTGGGTTGAATAGAAAATATAAAAAAAATAAAAAATAAATTTTTAATAAAAATTAAAATTTATATTTATAAATTAAAAAATATTAATTAAAAAATTTTAGTTTAAATTAAAATATTTTATTTACAATAAAAAGATTAATTATTATTTAAAATTTTATAAAAAAAATAATAAAATAAAATTAAAAATAATATAAATAATTAAATAATATATAAATATAAACATATATATATATATAAATATAGTGAAATCAAATTTTTTAAAAAAATTATATTTAATGTAGTTTGCATATTAAATTTTGATTTTAATAGAATTAATAATATTAATAATATAAAATAAATTTTATAATGATTTTTAAATTAATTATATTTTTGTATTAATAAATAATAATTTAATTAAATATTTATTATATTTTAATAATTAAATTTAAATAATTAATGAAAGTTAAATTTAGAAAAGAAAATAAATAATGATTAATTTAGTGCCAGCAATAGCGGTTAAACTAAAATTGTAAGTTAATTTTATTAATTTATGTTTATATAAATAAATATTTAAATATATTTTATTTAATAAAAATTATATATTTTAGGTGAAATTTAATTTATAATAAAATTAAATTTTATATTTATAAAAATAATAAGATAAAATAATAAACTAGGATTAGATACCCTATTATATAAAATAATAATATTAGATTTATTATTAAATGTTGAATCATTAAAATTAAATTATATGGCGGCTTTTCATTCTTATTAGAGAAACTTGTAGTTTAATTTGATAATCCACGATAAGATAAACTTAAGTAGATGTTTATGTATTGTTGTATATTATTATATAAAATTAATTTTAATAAAAATTTAATACAAAATTTTAATTCAAATCAAAATGTAGTATATTTAAGAATTTATGAGTTATAATAAATTTAATTTTTTAATAATTATATTTTAATATTAATTTGAAAGAGGATTCAAAAGTAAAATTAATAAATTAATTAATTTGAAAATAGTTTTGAAAAGTGTACAAATTGCCCGTCAATTTCATTTGTGGAATAAGTCGTAACATAGTAAAAATATTGGAAAATGTTTTTAGATAAAAAATTAGTTTTTATAATATTTCGTTTTTAATGAAAATTATTTAAATTGAATTTTTTTTAAATAATAAATTTAATATTTTAGTTTAAAATTTATTAAATTATATTTTTGTAAAGTTGTATAATAAATAATTGTTAAAGTAATAATTTATGAAATAATATAATGATTTATAGATTTAGTAATGTGAATGAAATTTTAAAGAATTAATTAAGTAAAATAAATTTTGTACCTTTTGTATCAGGGTTAATTAATATAATTTAATAATTTTATTATTCTCGAAAGAAAAAGAGTTAAATATATAATTATGTTTTTGTTGAATAAAAAATTATAATATATATTTAGAAATTAAATGTTAATCGATTTTTTTATATCTAGTTTTTTTTTAATGAATTTAATTTATATATAAAAAATATAAAAAATTTATTTTATAATTTTTTTTATTTTTATATAAAAAATTTATAGGATAATCTATAAATTTAAATATATAATTAAATTATTATTATTATTATTTAAAAATTTATATTATAATTATATTGATTTAGTAATAATTTTTATTAATAAATACTTAATAATTTAAAGATTTTATTTTAAAAATTTAAGAAATTTATATAAAATTGAATAATATATATTTATTAAAAAAAATAATTTATAATTTATTTAAATTAAGTATAATGATTATATTAGTAATATTTTATGTTTAAAATTTTTATTTTTTAATAAATTTTGAAATATATATATATATATATAAGGAATTAGGCAAATTAAATATATTCACCTGTTTATCAAAAACATGGCTTATTGATTTTAATTTTAAGTCTATCTGCCCAATGATTTAATTATTTAATGGCTGCAGTATAATTGACTGTACAAAGGTAGCATAATCAATTGTTTTTTAATTAAAAACTAGAATGAAAGAATTAATGAGATATATACTGTCTCATATATATATAATTAATTTAAATTTTTAGTAAAAATGCTAAAATATATTTATGGGACGATAAGACCCTATAGCATTTTATATCTATATATATATTAGATTTTAAATTTTTTAAATATAAATATTTAATTGGGAGGATTAGTAAATTTATAAAACTTTATTTTACATATAAACCTCAATTAAAGAATAATTAATGATCTTGTATTATAAATTAAAAGAATAAATTACCTTAGGGATAACAGCGTAATATCTTTTTAAAGATCATATTAATAAAGATGATTGCGACCTCGATGTTGAATTAAGATAAATTTTAAATGCAGAAGTTTAATAATTAAGTCTGTTCGACTTTTAAAATCTTACATGATTTGAGTTCAAATCGACGTGAGTCAGATTGGTTTCTATCTATAAAAATAAATAAATTATTTGTACGAAAGGACTATAATTTTTAATTAAATTATATTATTAACTTTAATTAATAATTTTGATTATATTAGCAAATTAGTGCATTAAATTTAGAATTTAAATAAATTATTTATGTTTAATAATTATAATAATTTAATTATATAATTAAATTTTAATTTATAATTAGATAATTGTTTATTTAAAGTTAATGGAAAATTTTATTTCTATAATATGATTTCAAGTCATATACTTATTCAAGTTCATTAACTAATTATTTTTTTTTAATAATATATCTCAAATATTATTTATAAAAAATGATAAAATTAAATATATAAAATATAATGATGTCAATAATATATTTAAATTTGTATATGGATATTCAATTATTTGTTTTCCTAATCAAGTAAGTATAATAATCGTTAAGAATCAGCCGATGTTATTTGCAAATTGTCAGTTGTTGTTATCTGTTTAATAAACATTATTGGTTAAATATCACCTAGTGTACTTCAGTACCTATTACACCATTCCACCTCATATTCAAGAGATAAAAACAAAACACCATTAAAAGCTGTAACAGTTATACTTTCAGACCAGAAGAATAAGATGAGAGTATAAGTAAATGAAAAGATATGGAACATTTAAGGACACTAGATATAGCATTGCAAAGAAAGGACAAGATCATACATGATCTATCACAAACGCTATCATACTTTGAGAAAAATATATTTTTCATCTTTCTTAAAATCCTTTTTAAGAAGGAAAAATGATTTGAAACAAGAACAAAAGAAACTTTCAATCATTTTTCTTGCCTTAAATCGCAGTGTAAAAATAAAGATGAAAAAAATGTTATAGCGGATTGTAAAGAAAATACAATGAACGAACATACCTTGTTGTCGCGAATTGAAACGTTGCTCGTCACCGTGTGTGTCCGATTTGACGTGCAAGACATTTCCTTGCGGAAGTTGACCCTCTAGTTGTTGGCGCGAGGTTCGCCGCTAACGGTTGCTGCGATGCTGATGATGATGTGATCATGTGGCACTGTATGATTTACTGCTGTATCTCTGTTCACTTGATCGTCCAATGCTCGTGATCCGGCTCGAAGGACCAAATCGAAAACGACCGTTCGCGTAGAGACGCGATCGCGAGGGAAACGTGTGAGCGGGAGACGTAAATTTTTGCTACGATTATGATAATCGACCCCGCGAATTAGTCGTTCCCCTGTTTCGTTTAGAATAACAGAGATAGTTCAAATGATTTTAACTTTGAATTAACACGGTTAATATAAACGTGTATATTTAACGATATTTAAAGTTATAATGAATACGTCACAAATGATTTAACGATGATACAATTAGTTTGTTACAGTAATTTGACCCGATTTTATGATATTTCTCGATGTACTCGTTAGACTAAGCGACTTTGATTTTATTCGTCTGAACCTTTCGATGCATCCCGTTTGAATTCTCATTTGCCACTGACTGCCCTTCCCCATTTTGTCCTTTGTCTTCTCTGAGATACGACCCCCACTACGCTCGGATCACGCCACCGTTCGCGCCTATGATCACGTATACCAGCTTCTTTCTTTATGCGGATAAAATAACGCACCGAAGGCGAATAGATGTTTCTGGAACTCGCTGCTTGACGACAACTATGCGTTTATCGCTACTTTGTGTACATCTCGACGGTCATGTAAGACGATCTGTTTGCGACGGTTAGGAACACGGCCTACAGTAAGCCTTGGGGCGTAATAAACGGAGAGAATAAAATTTTAATTAAAATTAAATTTTTTATAAATAAAATATATATAATAATATTGTTAATAAGTTTTAAATTAGAATAAAAAATAGATAAATATAGGATAAAAAATATATAAATATGAATATAAATATATATATATATATAAATTTTATTAAAAAATTTTAGTTTAAATAAAAATATTTTATTTACAATAGAAAGATTAATTATTAATTAAAATTTTAATAAAGAAAAAATAATTTAATATAAATTAATTATATTTAAATAAATATATATATATGAGTGTGTGTGTGTATGTATGTATATATATATATATATATATATATATATATATATATATATATATATATATATATATATATATATATATATATATATATATATATATATATATATAAAAGCCATTGAAAGCTGTAACAGTTATACTTTCAGACCAGAAGAATAAGATGAGAGTATAAGTAAATGAAAAGATATGGAACATTTAAGGACACTAGATATAGCATTGCAAAGAAAGGACAAGATCATACATGATCTATCACAAACGCTATCATACTTTGAGAAAAATATATTTTTCATCTTTCTTAAAATCCTTTTTAAGAAGGAAAAATGATTTGAAACAAGAACAAAAGAAACTTTCAATCATTTTTCTTGCCTTAAATCGCAGTGTAAAAATAAAGATGAAAAAAATGTTGTAGCGGATTGTAAAGGAAATACAATGAACGAACATACCTTGTTGTCGCGAATTGAAACGTTGCTCGTCACCGTGTGTGTCCGATTTGACGTGCAAGACATTTCCTTGCGGAAGTTGACCCTCTAGTTGTTGGCGCGAGGTTCGCCGCTAACGGTTGCTGCGATGCTGATGATGATGTGATCATGTGGCACTGTATGATTTACTGCTGTATCTCTGTTCACTTGATCGTCCAATGCTCGTGATCCGGCTCGAAGGACCAAATCGAAAACGACCGTTCGCGTAGAGACGCGATCGCGAGGGAAACGTGTGAGCGGGAGACGTAAATTTTTGCTACGATTATGATAATCGACGCCGCGAATTAGTCGTTCCCCTGTTTCGTTTAGAATAACAGAGATAGTTCAAATGATTTTAACTTTGAATTAACACGGTTAATATAAACGTGTATATTTAACGATATTTAAAGTTATAATGAATACGTCACAAATGATTTAACGATGATAAAATTAGTTTGTTACAGTAATTTGACCCGATTTTATGATATTTCTCGATGTATTCGTTAGACTAAGCGACTTTGATTTTATTCGTCTGAACCTTTCGATGCATCCCGTTTGAATTCTCATTTGCCACTGACTGCCCTTCCATTTTGTCCTTTGTCTTCTCTGAGATACGACCCCCACTACGCTCGGATCACGCCACCGTTCGCGCCTATGATCACGTATACCAGCTTCTTTCTTTATGCGGATAAAATAACGCACCGAAGGCGAATAGATGTTTCTGGAACTCGCTGCTTGACGACAACTATGCGTTTATCGCTACTTTGTGTATATCTCGACGGTCATGTAAGACGATCTGTTTGCGACGGTTAGGAACACGGCCTACAGTAAGCCTTGGGGCGTAATAAACGGAGAGAATAGAATAATCTACAGGATTATCAACGGTGAAGTATATAAATATACTAACGACTCAGAAAACATAATTGAAGTGAGTTGCTTAGATATGAAATTATTGTTAATAACTAAAAGAATAATAGTACAAGTTAGATTAGCAGAGAGACAAACGTGATTGTGCAGTGAGTCTAGGAAACAGGATAAAATATAAAACAAATAAAAATGGAATATGCAATACGTCCTATCCAAGAAGATTGGATACCAACTAATGCATAATAAAAGAATGTCCGCAATATTTGGAATTAAGAACAAAATTCTTAAAATAAACAACCACCATCTTTATGAACAGAGAAAATTGATTATTGAGACTAAAGAATTTTATTAAGAAACAACATGACGCTCAGAGCATAATATTACTTATTACCCTGTATATTCCAGAAACTTCTTAGTTTGCCCCAGCCTTAGCAATTTGAGACTATTTTATTAAAATTAAGAATTTTCCACATTAGATCGAACGCACTTCTAATAGGTACCAAACAGTATATACATATATATATAGCAAGATTTCACATATCTCTAAATTATTCACAGAAAATTAATACGGCACATAAATTAGACTTCGGATTGTAAATATTAAGAATAAATAACCGATACAGTCTCACAAAAATAGAAGGATAAAGATAGAGATAAGGGATCAAAAACAACAGTTATTTTTCAAATTTGTATGAAAAGCCCTTAAGAAAATAAGTTCCTCCTTAAATTGAAAACAGTTATATGTATAGAAATCAAACTTGCGATAAAAGTAAAAAAGATAGAAAATAAGAAAATTGTATTTGTTTTTATGACTCACTTTTACATGTAGTATAATTTCCACTGCTATTTTAGCACAGAACAAATTTTTAGGTTAAAATTATTCATACAAAGCTAGTACGTAGTTGAATATTTTTTCATTTTATAAACATTCGTGTAAAATATTGACCTCACTAAACTAATCGTTCTTTATAGAAATTTCAGAAATCAACCTTCTAATAATCAAATTGTGTTCTTCACTCATCAGATATTACCAATTAATGCTTGGTAGGCAAAAGAATTGTTTCAGTAAATGTCTATACAATGTGTATCACGTATCCGAAAGACGACTCAACTCAGACGATAACTGATTCCGCGACACTGTGAATCTGACGACAACAGACTAATGCTGTATAAATACAAATGACACTGTTATTTTGCGGCATGCTTGTAAAGTCTAGACGTGATTCTATTGTTAGCTTTTCATGATTGTACTACAAATTTTAGACTGATTAAATAAATATCTAATAACGGTTTTAACGCGTTGATTGTCACGTTGATTGTACTATCAATTGCACGTACATACAGAACTTCCTCAAGCTAATATTATCAACTCTAGAGCTATTAATAAATGTTCATAAAGGGGATACTTCTTCACGACATGTAGTTTAATAGTTTATTAACACATTGACTGCCATGCGTGTTTTCAAAAAAATCTGCGTCAGGCCACGCGTACAGCAGTACCGAGCGTTTTCTGCTAGGTGCTCCCCATCGATGTTTTAGTAATACGAGTCGCTCAAGTGGTGATCTCAAGAATGATCTTTCGTTTCATTTGTTCGCAACATTAAAACCACTATCTATCGTTGAATATAATGAAGGAAAGTGTGGTATAGATTATTCCGATCAAATGGTTTCTTATGCCACCACAATTAGAAAAGGAATCAAATGGTACAGAAAACGTGGCATTCAATTCCTTCTGGGAATTTCTGTTGTAAACGCTTCGACGGTTCACAAAATTGCAACAAGGAAAAATATAAATATTGGAATATTTAGACAATTACTAGTTGCAAAATTATTAGGGTTGTCTAAAAATACGAAGAATCCTCGTCTTCGACAGAGTCAGCACAATATCGCCGTTCGGAAAAATGATTCCGGAAGAAGCATTAGACGCGCGTGCAAACTATGTTATGCAAGTAAAAGACGTCGAATGGACCGAACAAAGGCACAAAAGAATTTGAAGAAAACAACAACTTCTTGTCCAAATTGTCCCGACCAACCTCAGCTATGTATAGAATGTTTTTTTTTATTTTATTTTTATTTTATATTTTTTATTTTATAACAATTTTTATTTACAACGTATTACAACGTATTTTTATTTTATAACAATTCAACAGTTTTATTGTTATGAAATATCTTTTCAAATACCTACGACGATCCTTAGCAAGTAGTCAAATAAGCGACACCCGAATATGGGTTACGCGGCCTGACCAGAAACTTTGCTGACACCCGAATGCGGGTGTCGTGGTAGTCAACGTGTTAATAAATGTTCTTCAGTAAATTATTAATTTGAATTAAAATACTGGTGGAACTAATATACCTAATTTCGTTTTTATCATGTATTGTTTATGTAGATAGCTTGCTGAAAAAATTGTGCAGGAACGAATCGCGTAACAAAGTACAGTGCATTCGAGATGTAACATTTCAGTGCAAATAATAAATTATTTTCAAACAAATAATCAAAATTTTTATTTAAATCTTCTCGAGATTTTTACGTATTACAAGACAATTGTTATTTTATAAATTCAGAAACATAGTTATATCCACTGTATATACTACGTACATATATGTATAAAATATATGATTTTTTAGGAATATCTCTCTACTTTAAACTGTTACTAGCAAAAATACTTTGCAAGTAGCATTCTTATATGTTGGATTACAAGCTATTTCAATTAGCCTTGTAGTGAATATACCGTACAATATTTGTAATTTTAGCGAATGTCGTGATATTGTTCTGTAGGAGTACCGAAACATAGTTATCTTCTATTAGCAAATAAAATTCTATTTTTGATGAAATTTAGTAAAAAATATTAAAGTATCCGAGGAACAATTTCTTTTGTCTGCAAAAGTCACTTTGAGCAGGTGAAATCGAATCCTCAAGATTTTGATTAACTTGTGATGATCCGAGATACAGTAAAACTTTGCATCGCTCTATTGAAAAATATTCGTGCGCTAGGAATAAATCTCGAGTAAATAATGAGTTTGCTATTTTAAAGATAAAACGTGTAACAGGCATTACATGTAAGAAATACAATGCGGGCAAAATAACAGCTCACTTAACACTTCTGTTAATTTCTAAATACATAGGATTTTTCACCAGATATTAGCGCTTTTATTGGAACAAACAAATGAAAATGAACAATTCCGTGTAACATATTTCGGAGCCATATTGATCTGATATGTCAAACATATACATTGATATTTCGAAAATTAAAAATTATTTTCTAGAGTTGACATGTTGTTTTTCAGGTAAGTAAAGTGTTTTTTAATGTATACTATATCTAATTTATTAAGTGTAATTACTAGTTATTTGCCCCACTTTTATAATTTCCTTTGTATATTATATACATTATAATCTAAAACGTATTTGTTCAACGTATTTGTCGTCCAATACCGATGATTTAGTCATAGACCGAATTTCTTTTACCTGTAAGTTCAATATTTTGGCAACTGAGACTAAATTAGAAGGTGTCCGTTTAATTTTTCTTCTACCTTTTCCCATAGAAAAATGTTTGAAAGTCCAAAACAGAAAAGAGAGAAATGGTCAGAGGAGAACATGAATGGGGCTTCGAAGCTACTCTTCAAAAATAAAATGGCCCAAAGACAGGTCACTGAAGCTTTCAATGTTTCAAAAACGACGAATGTGAAGTCTGGGCACACGTCGAATGCGCAGATCAAGAAAATATTAAGTATTTTCCATACGATATACATAATAATCAAATTTGAATAAGAATATGTATACTGACATCTAGAGGACTTTTTAAAACATTATTAACCATTTAGAGCAAAAGATCAAATAATTAAATAATTGATCGGTACTGGACGACAATTTTTCGTTTCCTACAAATTCCGACATTACTATTCTTGCACATTGTTAATTCGTCAATTCGTATTATTGAATTTCATAAAATTAATTTTCCTACTTTTATCAAGTTCCACTTGTGCTATAAAGTCACTTTGTAAATTTTCACTTTTATCAACTCTAGCACAAGGTACCGTGCGACTCTCCCCTGCATCTTAATTTGTATGTGATTCGAAATGCAAATTATTCGATATTTTTCATACCAAACTACGATAAAGATTCTTAACAACTTCTGCAAGATTACCTATACTAGCATTTATGACGTTCCTGTCTCACAAGATCAATAACCAAGCCTTTTCCTCGATTCTTTTTCTCTGATGAAACGTTAAATAGTTTTCTTCCTTCTTTCTGTCCGGATGAATTTTATCTTTTTCGTAGGTCATTGATATCTGGTCGCTTTTTTAAATTACTTTTTCCATAGTTTTCATGTCACAATAAAGAGATTAAAAAATGCTGGATCAAAATTCTTAATGCTTTTCTCACCCACGCCGTACTGTTATCTTTCTGTTCATGTTCAAAATAGCGAATAGAGGTACATATAGAGGCGAATACTTCTGTGTTTAGTCTATTGACACCCCCTCCCTCTCGCCCCTTGATGAGGTTGACTCGTGTTAGATTACAATGTCAGTTTGCCTAACAATCAGAACTACATGGAATTTTGGGGATATACAGGCTGAGTCTTCAACAGCAAACCACCTGAATAATTCTTTCAATTTTTTGAGACGCAGGGAAATGTTTGAAACAAAAGTTGTTTGGTTTCGAGGAGGCTATTACGCGATGGAAAAAGTTTTTCTCAGATGGACGCGTTTACGAGTTTTAAAGAACACTTTAATAGGCTTCGTTTTTTCTTTTAAGTGTAGCCGTGTAGTTTTGAATACCTATTTGTCCCATTGTTGCTCTTTTGAAGACGGATTTAAATATCGCGGTCATTTAAGGTCACTCAAGGTCATAAAACGTAGTAAAATAGTCCAATCGAACGTAATGTTTCAATATTCCGAAACAAAGGAAAATGGATTTACCATTTTCAAGATAAGCGGCCCGTTTATAAAACACCATTAAACTAGGAGACGCAATCAATTGGAGAAAAGATAAATTTTCTGTGACTACTTATCGTACTCGAATTCGACTCTACATCTTCGTTACTTTGTCGAAATTGCTATGTATAATAATTATTAATTATGAATAACGAAAGAAATCCTTAACCGAAAAATACTTCGTTATTCAGTATTCGTTGTTTAATATAATTATAAAACACCAATCAATAATAACACAGGTACTTCACAGTGAGATATTTGAATTATTCATCTAATATAAAGAATAAGAATTTTGGAACAAAAAATTAAACGGTTAGTACAAACATTCGATAATTGCACGAAAAAGTCCTCTACGTAGTTACACAGCCGTCGTGTCCACTTTGAGAAGGACAGATTTCCCTGAGGTATCGCGGAAATTTGGCGGTCCATTGCGATCGAGCAGTGTAACATGATCCAATATTATCAGTTATCGTTGAGACAATGTGTCCGAGTAATCATTCAAAACTGAAAATTGCCTTATTTTAGGCTTTTTAAAATTAAATTTCCACTAACGCATTTGTAGGATTTCCCCGACTAAAATAAGATCAAACATGATATAATATGAATAATATTTAATTATCAATTATTAAGTAAGCAAATATGTTCCAAATTTTATCGTGTTTGGTGTCATTTTAACCAGTAAAACGCGAGAAACATATTAGCAAAAATTTCATTGATCAAAAATCGCAAATAAGAATCTTTCAACTTATCGCCAGTCTTTAACGAGGCTCTCTTTCTCTTTCATTCGCGTTGTCAATTTTGAGGAATAGAGTCGTTCCTACGTCTCCATAATTGTAACGTTTCAGTCCCGATTTTTGTGCAATTATCGAATGTAATTATTAAAATTGTATACACGACATATTACAAACATTGAATCGAATCTTCTTCTGCAAAACGTTATCGAACACGAAAAAACGAACACGAATAATCGAATCGAAAATTACTAAACGATCGGCTGTTGGATAAGTGTTTACTAAGAATCTGACTAAGTACACTCTCTTAAATGCAAATGACTCATTGAACTTTTTTGATATTAACTTTTTAATGAACGGCAATCCTCGAATAAAATCTTACTCAAACTGATAACATTAACAAAATATTTAAAAAATGTCAAAATCGGCGGTATCTCCTTTTTTTGTAAATATTTACCGGCTATTGAATCCATTGATTCTCGATTGCCTTATCTGTTTGCTTGTGTATATCTTTTATATATACATAGATGGATACACAAATAAGTTTCGTCTATGGCGAGATCAATTTAGCCACCTGAGTAACCAGCTATCTTTCGAATCAACAGATACAATACCGATACAATGATACGACATGCGATGTACATACTCGAAACGTTACAGATTGAATCAATGAATTAATGAATTAATGAAGAGTAACTGCTAATCATTGGTAGGATACACGCTTGTTAAAGATCGAAGATGTCCGTGAATTAATTAGCTTTGAAATTAAAAGGTTAGGTACGTGGGAGATTTTGCGTTTGAGGAAAATTATTCGAAGATAGCAATATGGTTGATGATACGGAAGTGTAGGGGTAATAGGGTGAATGCAACGAGCAATGTATAATAAACAATTGATAATTGGTAATAATGTATAAATAATTCGTAACGATTAAGAATAGAAGCAGATAGTAATATTTAATTAGAACCCATGTTTTTTGTTTCAACTTCCAATTTATGTTCCTTTGATAGCAAAAACTAAAATAGAATTGATTATAATAAATTTTGAATATAGGAGATTGAAAATTGAAATGGTTTATCAATTGGGCTGATTTCAAACTAATCTCGTAAAAAAGTTGTAAAGAGGAGAAATATAGCTTTAAGAAATACGCAATTAGTCGAGTGTTTACGGTACGTGCCAATAACAAGACAAGCTTTTGACTTTTGGAGAAGTCGACTGTAACAAAAATATATTATATTATATTATATTATATTATATTATATTATATTATATATTATATTATATATTATAGCTATAATTTTAGCAGATACTGTTTATCTATTTCGTTTTGCGTGTATTAACGTTCTCATGGTGTATCGTATAGTAATTAATGCATCAGATTATATACATATCGGTGTTTGTAGGTAACACGTTATACAGAGTGGAGAAGCAGCATCAAATTGTCACGATTGCAAAATAAAATGAGTGAACGGCTGGTGAACGAGCAAAATACTCGTACAATAACAAGTGAATGTAAAGGGAGCTCTAAATTCCAAGAAATTCCATTTTATCAGCCGAACAAAATGTATAATCTGATAACGTTTTGAGGATAGTAAGTTAGGTGTTTGTTCGACCAATCGCGGGGAGACGTAATCGCAAGGAGAGACGTCAACGGGGCTCGTAAATCCCCGTTACGATTATAACAATCGACACCACGAATTGATCGATCCCCTGATTTTCGTTGAGATAATAGGGGTGATTGAGGTTGTATAACCCTGTGATTCACAGAATTATAAATTATATGTTTCCAGCACTTAGATTACACTGACGTAGAGAAATAAGTAATTAACAACTTGTCGCACGAAGCTAAGATAGATATGTGCGTTAGAGCAGGGCTCTTATAATTAGATTTAGTGTATTAGTGGACGTAGCACTATGAGATATTTAGGAGAGGAAATGTATGCTCGACAATACCAAGACCGACTCTCGCGTTATGCTTAGACTGCCCCGCTGGGCATTAGCGTATACTTAGTAGTTGACTTTTCCAACGATGTAGAAGAAGTGAAGTTGAGTGACGATGCTGTGTCGGAGGAAAGCTAAGGATGGGTGTGTCTAGCGCACGGGACCATCGGATTTGTTGGTGCCGATGTTAGTTAAGAGAGTGAGGGAAACAGGTTTCGCTGTTAATTGGTTAACCGAAGGGTCTTAACCGCCCTCGAGAGAAAGTGGTTAGTGGGAGGAAAGTTGCAGCGCACGTGAGAAAACTAACTTTCCCTTGTCCCGCCGTGGTAGACAATAGTCTTTAGAAATGCTTCGGACACAGATGTTTGTTTGTTTTGAAGGACCTTAGCAGGCAAGTGACTCGGGTTTATGACGGGTGCTTAAGGATATTGAGGGTACGCCGTACGGAAAAGCGGACATCTGGTGTCCGTCTGGCCCGCGGTGTGTGACCTGGGCCAGGCAGAGAGGCCCGGCGTAACATTAGGCAGGCGAAAAAAATAGGTGTTAACGATCAAGTATAACAGATACAGTAGTAAATATTCAACAATTTTTCAACCGTAATGTATTTATACACAAATCTGCGTACTTTGTATCAAAGTTTCTGTTGAAAATGACAACGTGAGTTCGTGCTCGCCATCCATATGCAGATGCGTTAGTGATAAGAAATAGTAACTAGAGGATGATGCTAGTTACAATCGATAGATTTAATCGATAGGCTTAAGATGCTTTTTTGTTTTTATCCCTAGTTTTTGTAAGCGTGTGCAATAAAGGCTTTTTTTGGCTCAGAACGGTGTAATAGATTTATCCATTCAATAAAATAATAACTACTCTGATCTTACCTCTGAGTATAGAAATAACAACAGTTTCGATACATATGTTTTTATGTACAGCATGTATAAAAAGTGTCAGGGCGTATAAGTGTCCACTAGCGTGATTTCGGAGGATCGGAGCCTCTGGATCGATTGATTCACGCAAAATTTTGTAAAAATTGACGTTTGCTGGCACCGTATGCTACTTAGCACGAGGATCAAATGGAACTTTACTGGGAAAGTATATTTGGATACCATGATGTGCAAGATATTATTCTTGTATATGTAGGATTTGTATACATTTTAATCAATTTACTTTTTTTAATCAATTTAATCCTCATTTTATCAATAAATCCAATTATTTTGCCATCTATCTCTATTACCGACTATCGAATTGTTCGTTGTTCCAAAAATGTGTTGCGCGCAATACTGGGCACTATTAAATAAATTTTCATTTAAATAATTGTTTAAATGTTAAAAGACAGAAATAAATTATTTGCAATTTCAACAAGTTTAGATATATTATTTAAAATAATGAGATTAATTGTTATTTACAAATTTTATTTTCTATTTATTCTAAAAGAAAGCTAATAAAATCAGAATCTTTGTTTGAAAGTCTTTTTTCACGCAGTAGATAATTCTGTAATAATGTGAAATCACGCTGATTGCTCCATTCTGTTTATCACGGGCTATCCCACCTGCTAACGAAAACTTGTTGTTTTCTCGTTGATGTCACATTGCTTACTTTCTACCTGACTGCGAAATATAAACTTGTTGCGAATAATCTCGATGTAAGACCCAATGAAATTTCAACGTCATTTCTCCAGAAAACGGTTCAATTGCGACTCATAGCTTATTTTGAAAAGTTGGCAAGTTGGTCCTCGCGATGAGTAGACGTTTGTAAAACTGTATCATCCAGAGTCGTAGAATTAGGGTGGTCCGGTCAAATAAGTGTATTTTTTATATACTCTGTACATATACAGGCTTTTCCAGAATAATTCCATACCGCCAGACAGGATAAGACGTCAAACAAGAAAAAAAACATTTTTCTTTTCTTCAGCTTATTTTTGCGCGTAAACTTTTTGTATTTAAAGCTAAAGTTTGAAATAGTTGTCGATACTCTGTCACACTGAACGTATTTCATTGTAAGCTAGCTCAAGCAGAAACAAAGCCTTATACAAGAAAACTTCATCCTCTTCCTTTGACTTACTTTTGCATACAGAAAAATCTGCAGTCTAAGTGTGCTATCCTGAGATTCCTTGATTATACATATCTTTTCTAAATTTTTCGTTTCTGTTAACAAAACTTCCATAAATGATAAAGTGCAGGTATTCCTAAAGGAAAAAAAATGTAAAGAAACTAAAATTAACGCCCAAACACCCAAAATTTCAACATTAACCCGCCATATATATATTGTTAAATATGTAAATTCGCACGTTCGTGGGGAGACGCGATCTCGAGGAAGTGCGCCAACGGGAATCGTAAATTCCCGTTACGATTGACTAATCGACGCCACGAATCGTTCAATCCCTTATTTCTTTTGGGATAATGAGGGTAGTTAACTTGAAGAGAACGCTGCTATTAACAGATTATTATATATGTCGGAGATGAAAGGAAAACCGGAGCCTTCCCTTTGCAATTTTGAGGAAGCCTTCTAATGCTTTAGCCTAGATTTTATCATAACTGTAATTAAGCAATTGTCATTTGTAATTGTTTGACATTTGTGAAAGCGAAAGTGGGTTCGAGGTGACAACTGGTCGCCGAACGTAGCCACGGTCACGGGATAAACGTTTTGCCTGACGAAGGTGTGGATCGGTTGTATTGTTCTCCCTAGAAATCACATAGAATTGTACTTTGGAGATGCTGATATAATGGGACACACGTTGTATTAGGAATCAATCTCCAGACAGAAACTGCCTAGTATCGGCGTTTGGATCTTTCTCGATGTTTCCAAAGAGTATACAACAAACTTTTGACAGAAATTGCCTAGCAACAACGATTGGAACCTTCTCGATGTCTCCAGCGAGCATATAACAAACAAATGCAGTCGTATAGCGAAAAAGATTTTCATCAGATATTCATTCGTGTGATCGCCTTGGAAAGTGATACATCGAGCAATTTACCGAGTGTCTCAGCAATTGTATTTTGTGTTTAAAATTATTCTACGCATAGTAAAGAGTTATCCCGTTGACCGTGGATTCGTTTGGAATCATTAGTTAAACTTATCATTTGTTAATCTTATCATTCATTAAACTCAATACTCATAATATTTTGTAAAATCTTGTATATTCGCGTAAATATAATCTCTGTTTCATAAAACGATAGCTAATTCAAACGAAGAATCGTTACACGCCTTAAATTCTAATGTTAACCCGACATATATATATATATATTATTTATATATATATATATATATATATATATATATATATATATATATATATATATAATAATATAATAAGAAATCAAACTTGCTCGAGCCTGCTTGAATCTCTGTATCATTGTATCATAATGTGAGAACTTTCACAAGCCTAAATCCTGGCAGTCTGACGATCGAGAATATTGCTATCGGAAGAATCGCTCTCATCCGTAAACAAGATATTTCCAAGGATTGCGTTATAATTTTCTTAGCGGCTAACCATCGAATATTCGTCAAACGACATAATTTCGCACACGGCGAACCTTATAACGTACACCTTTTTGGCGTATTATTTTTCCCACTTTTTTTTTTTTTTTTTTATTAACGTGGAGGAAATCCGCACGGACACCAGGTCGCTTCTGGGAAAAAGCGGCGTGGTAGTGGCAGACGCCAACGGACTAAAACCTCCACGATGACCGTCCCGGCAGCGATCTAGAGGGGCCCGGGAACTGGTGTGAGGGATACACCCCCTCCGCGCTCAATACACCCCCTAATGGAGCGATATGCGGCCACGTTACACCGCGCCTCGTCGCCGGAGCCGCCGTGCCAGACAATCCGGTTCCCCTGCCGGGCAGATTTGCGACGGACCTAGCGCACCTCACCGAAGCGCTTCCATGGCCTCTGCCGCGCCCTCGCCGGTCAATTCTCTCAGGGTGAGAGTATTATTTTTCCCACTGCTGCGTGTAAAACCCCTATTGGACAAACTGTTCTTTGCAATACATCGATGGATAAATACGCGCACAAACACGCAATACGTGCAATAGAATGCTCGAGGTCAATTTTGTGATCCTCTTTTTCAACAGATCTTCGCAAATCCGAAGGTGTAGAATTACCTCCCAAAGACATAAGATGACAACAAACACTTTCTTGACACACTGTATAACATTGAGGTATCCAGTTTTGCCACATACAATTTTGTCATTGTCACGTTTGACTTTGTTCATTGTAAAGTCAAATTTGCACACTCCATCTGTGAAATAGTACGAAGAAATCATAGTGACTTGTATTCCTTATGATATCATGATGCCACATAATATATAATACAATACAATAATTCGCGAACAGATCACTCGTTAATTGCTTTTAAAAGAATTACCACGGAAGCTTCCTAACACGCTACCCGGGGGCCAGGGATTTATTTCGTCGATAAGTTAGGTTATTAAACTTATGTTCTTTCATTGAAGACATCGATGGACGCTGTGTTCCAGAAATAGCCAATCACACTTGGCGAAGCATAATAGTAATTTACAATAACAAATACTTAAGAATGCCTAATTTTGTTAAACATAGGGTTCAATTTACAATTATGTAAATATTACTTCTTGAAAGTAACTTCTTAATCAATTTTAACAAATTTTGTAAAATCATGTAATAAATCTTATTATTTATCATACGCGTGTATTAAGCCAATTGCCAACCGAACATGTTCAAACTGTATTTTTTTCAAAACGGGACCTTAAGCTAAAAAGCTTTATTTCACATATTCGACTTGTTCTTGTGTGTGGTATCAGCACCTAGTCGGATGCCCGCGTTATGCAGGACACCCTGATGGCGTTGAACGCAACGATTCAAATTGAACTGAAAAGTCGTTATGTTTTCAGAGGACTTGTGTGTAGAGGATGGTTGATCGTGAGATTTATTAGACAAGATTGCTCGTTGTTGAAACCTTCAAGTATATTTTCAAATGATTAAATAAATAATTATAGATAATGTTCGCAAAGACGGTAGATACTCGTAGATACTGATCCATAACTCTCGTGAACTCTTTACGATTGCGTCCGTTTAAACTGGTATAGTATAAACAGATCGGGGGAGAGTCGGAGAATTCAAATTCGTCTTTGTTCGACGGTTCGACGGTAACGTAACGGCGACATTGTTTTGCCCGGAGTTTATTTATTAATATATTATGTATGTCCTCACGATCTTGATACTCCGAAGCAAAAAAACAACAACATGATTTGAAATGTTCTCTAGCTCATGTACCGCTACGTGTACTTTCAAGGAGCAAAACTAACACAGTTCCGCTTGTGACGCGAGACGGAGATTATCGTTTCACTTCCTTTAACGCATTTTTGCCATTGAAAGACACTAATTTCTGTGACTTGCTTTATCTCTGTTATAAATCTCTCTTTATATTTAAAATTTTATAGTTTTTGTGCAAACGTAAAAGGTAAGTAAATATTAATAAATATTATAATAATATAATATAATGCTATATAATAATATTAATAAATACTTCGCTATTTACTTATTTTATTTCCATTAAGGTATATTGTATTTTTCATTGCATTACTTTCATTGTTATTTAGTGTAATAATAAACGCATACGTTAATATTCATTGGCATTAGTGTAATTGTAAGCTTCACTGTAAATTTAATAAAATTTATAAGAACGGAATTATTAAAAGGGTATATATGTGTAATTAAACTAGATTCTATTCTCAATGTTACTTCATTATTTTATTATTGTTTCATATATATATATTTTTTTTTAATTTACATGTGCTTCTAAGTTAATAGAACTAAACACATGTGTATGTATTAATTGCTATATAGGTCATAATTTCAACCATAATATTAAATTATGGTATGTATTATTAAAAAGTATAGTTTAATGTATATATTAAATATATATCATTTATTCGTAGATTTTAAATATGGATACTGGATCAAAGAAGGAGATTAAAGAAATGATTACCAAAGATATATCGAATATACATAATTACTTTCATTTCGAACTTTTTTAGTCTTATTGTTACGTCGATTCTTATATTTCAAGATCTAGTCTTGTATGTACGCTGGGGAGCGCTTTTATTTATTGATTCAACAAAGAATATCGTTGTAGGTGTCATACATGCGAGTAAAAGTAACGAAGTACGAGCAGTTTCACTGTAACATACTTCCTGATAATTTCTCGTTATTTATACCATAAGAAAGTATCAAAGAGGAACTCTTATCTCGAACGTGGATCTATTTGTCGATAATGCATGCGTGTAATACTCGAGTGTCGTTCATACAGCGTAAATATACGTGCAGATACGTAAACCTTTTATGATTTTTGTATCAAAGGCAGACCTGCTATAATACTCGCAAGTGAAATATAATTCTACGAAAGAAAATGGAGCAAAAGAGTTTCGTTGGTAATATATTCTTCCTTTTTCATCACAAGTTTCCTCTTTGTTGTGCTTCTGTTACATTATAATCCTGTTAGATTTACGCGCGTAAAATTTCACTTTGTTGCACTATATATCTCATCATCGCCATCTGCCGAACACCTGTGAGAAACGCGGTTTACTTTGTCTCAAAGCGAGCAAACGTCTAATTTCACAAATTGGATTTTCATCAACAGCGAGAAGGGCATATGCGATGTAAAGGAGGCTGTAAGGGTGTCCTAGGGCTTACGGTGGTTGTCACGATGCCGGAAGTGGCGCCGAGCAGACACGTCAAGGGAGAATCAGAATCGCTATTGGCAAAAACCATCACGAACATTTGTCCTTCGCGCCACCAAAATTCTATCTTCTGAGATATTTTTCGCGTTTCCGAGGTCATCGCCACTCTCCTTAACTTTGCCTTACGATGTATAATATCTCGATGTTACGGTAGTTAGAAATTTGTATTAATTTGGAGAACCTTGCAAAAGTACGCAAATCTGCTACGATAGTCGGATAGAGAGTATCGGCAGAGATCTGTTCCTTTATCGTGAAACTCTCTCGGACAACTTAGATGCTACCAGATATCGATTCTCGCATCCAACCATTTCGTAATAAACGTAGATCATCCAAGAAATTTCTCAATTGTCATCCGTTAATTTCGCGCAACTTTTGCTTTATTTTAGCTACGTGGGAACCTATTAGTGCGCAAATGTTACCCCGAAAATGTTACTCCTCTGTGCCAAATATCGTTCACGTGTATAATCAAAGTTGCATAAAACCGCGTACAATTGCATCAGGAAATTTCTAATAATTTGCTCGTCTCGCAGGACGAAAACAGGCTCACGAAGGATCCCTCTGTTCTGGCTATCGAATGTACCGCAAGCACGTAGTTTCAAGTGTCCGTTCTCTAGAAAATTCGAAACAATTTATGGTCGATGGTCGAGTGAACGGTGCAACGGTCGAGTCGGAAAGATCAGAAAGACAAATCGTCATAGTTCGAACAGACCGGGAAGCAGAAACGCACTTCCATGATCATTTGTATCGTTGCTCGATCTGTTGCTGCGCAATGACCGAGCAAGCTGTTGATTTTTCTTTTTCTGCAATGCTACTATACTCTACACTCTATGCTTTATACCGTTCTTTTGCCCGCTATTTACCTTGTACGCGAACTTTTTATCGCTAGTGGATTGCAAAAATCCTTTTTTATCACGAATTTTACGTGACAATGCGTAGGTCAAGGTGGACGTAAGACAAAGGAAGGTGTAGATAAATAAGACAGGGTGTATTTAAAAATAATAAGTTATTTATTACAGTTTATTTAATATGTATACAGGCTATTCGTATTATAGCAGCGATAGCTAGTGTTAAATTAACAATGACAGTTTCTATCGTAGTTAATATTATATTGGTTATTGGCCATGACGAAGGCGAATTTTGATAGCCCTGGTCGAGGTCGGTGGTCTGGATCTATAACAAATAATACTATATTAATATAGCAAAAAAATGTCGTAAATATCGATATCATTTGCAAGGCGATTCTTTTTGGGCATAGTGAAATTATGTTGATCAGTTTGTGGATATTAGGTTGAAATTAGATAATAAAGTTATAGATTTACCCGTTTTAAGGGATTGTTCAGGCGCCGTTAATTCACTGGATATGTCGCCCTGAAGCAGGATGTTTAAATTTTGGATCATATATTGTACTGATAGGAAGTATTTTATCGATACAATTATGAGTTTATTTGATTAAAATATCTAACGTAGTGTCTAGTCACCAAACGAATTAGTAGATCAGCCGTGAACAATGGCAGTAATTTGTATAATAACAAAGGATAAGCCAAATATAGCAGAATGACTCATCGGCTAGCGGGAGGTTGTGCCTAATTATCAAAAGCGAAAGAAATATGAAAGATCCTAGTTTGTAGGACTTGTTGACAATCAATGTCAACAATTTTTTCGTTTGGTCCATAGAATGTTTTGAGTGGGCTGTATTTCGACACACGACAAAATTGATAACGTAAATAAATCTTATATATTTGTTTCAAGAAATGATAGCTTGTTTGTGAGCGGTATCTTTAGACAGGTTGTTGAAAACTGGATGTTAATTCGGATTTTATATTTTCAATAAGTTCGCATGAGTATTTTAGTCAAATCTAGCACGAATCGAACAGGTGAAAACAATCTATACGGCGTTCGTGCTGAGGTGGTATGGTGATAGGTGCGTAAGGAACTACTCTTGGTGTTTTTAACGAACAATAGTTTATTTAGAACTAATCAACAATCAGAGTTAACAATTAACAATTAACAATTACACTTAACAGACAATTGGTAACAACTAACAAATAACGATAGACACCGAGAGATCATTCGACGCGTTGCTATGCAAATAATACCGAGGAGTTACACATTTAATGGCGTAAGACAGACTGCCTGTGCTTTTGTTTCGGATCGCGCAGATTCTTCCCTTCGTAGCCCATCGATATCGTAGCCCAGTGCTGGCACGTGTATGCTCTTCCGAGAATTCGGCGGAAAGAGTGTGAAGATATCGATGGTACATTGGGCACGTCGGTGTTGCGCTTTGGCGGCGTCGCGCTTTGCATCCGGAGCCGTTGAAAAGTTCCGTGGCCCGTGCCGCCACAGTGCTTGGCAGGCTTTTATTTTGTTTACCTAGTGGATCGGTATGATAGAGTTCGAGACATGTGGAAAGTACGGCTTCCAGGCAAGCAGGGGCTGATTCAGCGCATTAAAATAAGAAGAAAATTTCGTATAAACGTTTTCGAGTAGACGCTTGCTTTGTGTCACAGTACTTTCTTACCTATCTTTAGAGAAATTACTCGAATCGACCAGTTCCAGTTTCTACGGAAACGCGAATGCGTCGCGTCATAGATCGTCCATCTTGTTCGAACAGCTTACACGAATTTGTCGAAAATTTTGATCGTCACGTCAACTAACGTTTTATAAGTAAGAGATTTTAAACGCCCCCGTATTTAATAATCGAACGGATTCGGATCCGAAGAGCGTATTGGTCCGGAAATAAGGCCAGCACGATTTATCTATTTTCCAAGAAATCGTTCATCTGTGTAATGTTTAGCATCGCAAAATAAGCTATAAGCGGAACGTATGGTCATATTAGGCATATTATGTTATATAAAATTTTCTTCTTATTTCAGTATTCAGAATCAACCTCTGCCATATTTTCCACGTGTTCTGATTCACCTTGTATAATATATAAGAATGATAATTGCAAATATATTTGTATAATAACTCTATGATAAGCGCTTAATAATACATACAGTGAACTTGTAGAGAGTAACGTTTGCTGACTGTCGGAGGCACATTGTTGCTGTCTATGCAAAGACAAGTGCCCATTTCTTGTCGAAGAACTCCAGTCAATTCTAGCGTTTCACCCACATAAGTTTTCAACGCTGAAACATGAAAATATATAGCCGTTATTTTTTAGCTTTGCCTCTATTTGATCTTCATCTTATCTGCTTACGCGCTTAATAATAGAACTAGGTTTGGTCTACGTAAAAAGTAACTTCTTTTTATTAAGACTCATATTTATTAAGATTTAATAAGATACAATTTATTAAGATACATGTAACGAAAGGCAGGAAGTAGTAACATTTTACGTGAATTTGCATGGATCGAATATGCTGATGTGCTTACGAATAAGAGAGTATTGATCGATAATTATTAAAGCCAATTGTTTGTGACATGGGAATAAGCAAAAGTCATTTTTAAGTTTAAAGATCTTTAGTTTAGTATTGAAATGTGTTTAATGTATTTTAGCAAAAGTAGATAAAATAGGAATATTAAAAAGTTGTGTTTGGAAGACAAAATTTGACAAAAATGATGCATATACAAATGCTATCTGTGGTCATTAATATATTTTTTCGTTATCGACAGAACATTTTCCCTTGATTTTATTGACATACTGGATTAATCACTTCTTTAAGTTTCTCGTTCTTGAAACAACATCAAAATCGTATATTGTTTCGTGCTAAAAAATCTACTAAATCCATTGACAGTGAAACGATATTTCGTATACGGTTCTTACAAGAATTATTATTATTTAAGACTTAGGAAAACGTATATACAGTAGCCACGCACACTGTGCGTATTTCTGGCGCGCGTTTCCGTTCAGTGACAGTACTTCGGCGGACTGGATTGCCGAAGCGAAAGGGTTAAAAAAATACGATAAAATCACATGTAGCTCTCTATTTGTCTAGTCGCTTTTGTAGCAATATCACTATGTCCTCTGACATACTTGAGGTTTCTTACAATTCACAAATTAAATGAACAACTGTGCAAGCGAAATCGCTGCTGTAGAATCCCCGCTTCTGTAGAATCAGTCGTATGGATTTCAAAATTTAGTGTGTCGCCGGGATTAGCGTTATCCAAAGTACGCCACAGGAATAGAACATAAAGATATTTCTCAAAATTTGTTATTGCTGGTATGATATTGCTGAAATACAAGGCTGCAGTTTCGTAATGTCGTCGAAACATTCAGTTCTTTTTTGGTCAGTCACTTTTCGCGTGCTTTGTATTGCTCTGTCGAATTTGAAAGTTTCTATTACGATAGCGGATGGTGCGAAAGACGCAATTTTCTAGTATTTTAGAGATGTCTGAACGTCAGCTGCGTGATTATGTAACAAAAAATGGAGATATCCACTGAAATATTTTAACACGCAAGAGATTTCATGTTAAGACAATACACGCAAAGTAAATACACACGAATATAATAGTATATCCCTTTCGATGTCATTCGATTTTTGTATCATTCATTTTTTCCCCGATATATTTGAGCGATTCGAGATAAACAGGATACACTTCTAAACAATTTCTCTCAAAAGTGGCAGGAATTAATATTTTTTTATTCTGAAAACAAATAACTCTGGAAATATTGAAAATGTAAAAGAATAGGAAGCTTAAAATCCGTTCACTTGTCGATGCAATGAGCAGAACTATACATACTTGCGATAATAAGAAGAATATCTCTAATGATACTTTTAATACATCAAAAGGCAAATACTATAAAAAGATTCGACGCGCTCTTTGAATACAGCTACTATCAAGATGTATAAACATTAGAACACATAATTAGCCTAGATCGTGTCGAAGTAGTAAGTACGTATGTACTTTTGACGAATTTTTAAATTCAAAATTCTTTTGAAATCACGTTTAAAATACAGTTATTTTTAGAATATGATTTAAAATATAATCTTCTTTTTACTTTTTGCGTAATTTATTACGCAAATCATTACTAAAGAAAGTTACTTTCCAGTTGTGTTACAAAGTAATCCACTTTGTATACAGGTATGTAATAAATTGCCAGAAACTTTGATGAGAACGAACTTTTTATTAAAAAACGTGACATCTTTCATGTATGATTTCCTCTTCAATCTAATATTTGCTTGGTAGTAGTATATCAAATATTTTTCAGCTAAAAGTAAGTAATAAATATTCGGTAGGTTTATATGCGGAATGCATAAATAATTGTTATGAATATTGAAAGTATTACATTTTTCTGTCTAAATCGTTTCGGTTCAATTTGGAAAATCTTATTCTGCGTGTGCAATTAATACCAGCAGCATGTCAACTCTAAAGTTTCATATCACGAAAAGAGTTTATGCAAAAGACGAATAAGAGTTAAGTTTGACATCGAGTAAAGAAAACCCAATTTGAAATTGATCTAACATTGTTTTTCTAAATTATTTCTAGGTATTGTTCAATTTGTTCTTTTCTCAATATTGTTGGATTTAATTAACGCAGCGTCATATTTACGCTAATATCTGCTTGTTAAGCATAATTTTAATATATAATAACATGATCTATAACTCTTTACAATTTATATTTTATCATGGCATATGTTTTAGAATATTCTCCGGCTTCTTGTAATTTTTATTCATACCTATTCCACGTGTATCATGTTCTCTTTATTAACTTGAAACGTTTTACACGCACAGGTGTACGCGAGTACTATCAATTACACGTACATACAGAACTTCCTCAAGCTAATATTATCAACTCTAGAGCTATTAATAAATGTTCATAAAGGGGATACTTCTTCACGACATGTAGTTTAATAGTTTATTAACACATTGACTGCCATGCGTGTTTTCAAAAAAATCTGCGTCAGGCCACGCGTACAGCAGTACCGAGCGTTTTCTGCTAGGTGCTCCCCATCGATGTTTTAGTAATACGAGTCGCTCAAGTGGTGATCTCAAGAATGATCTTTCGTTTCATTTGTTCGCAACATTAAAACCACTATCTATCGTTGAATATAATGAAGGAAAGTGTGGTATAGATTATTCCGATCAAATGGTTTCTTATGCCACCACAATTAGAAAAGGAATCAAATGGTACAGAAAACGTGGCATTCAATTCCTTCTGGGAATTTCTGTTGTAAACGCTTCGACGGTTCACAAAATTGCAACAAGGAAAAATATAAATATTGGAATATTTAGACAATTACTAGTTGCAAAATTATTAGGGTTGTCTAAAAATACGAAGAATCCTCGTCTTCGACAGAGTCAGCACAATATCGCCGTTCGGAAAAATGATTCCGGAAGAAGCATTAGACGCGCGTGCAAACTATGTTATGCAAGTAAAAGACGTCGAATGGACCGAACAAAGGCACAAAAGAATTTGAAGAAAACAACAACTTCTTGTCCAAATTGTCCCGACCAACCTCAGCTATGTATAGAATGTTTTTTTTTATTTTATTTTTATTTTATATTTTTTATTTTATAACAATTTTTATTTACAACGTATTACAACGTATTTTTATTTTATAACAATTCAACAGTTTTATTATTATGAAATATCTTTTCAAATACCTACGACGATCCTTAGCAAGTAGTCAAATAAGCGACACCCGAATATGGGTTACGCGGCCTGACCAGAAACTTTGCTGACACCCGAATGCGGGTGTCGTGGTAGTCAACGTGTTAATAAATGTTCTTCAGTAAATTATTAATTTGAATTAAAATACTGGTGGAACTAATATACCTAATTTCGTTTTTATCATGTATTGTTTATGTAGATAGCTTGCTGAAAAAATTGTGCAGGAACGAATCGCGTAACAAAGTACAGTGCATTCGAGATGTAACATTTCAGTGCAAATAATAAATTATTTTCAAACAAATAATCAAAATTTTTATTTAAATCTTCTCGAGATTTTTACGTATTACAAGACAATTGTTATTTTATAAATTCAGAAACATAGTTATATCCACTGTATATACTACGTACATATATGTATAAAATATATGATTTTTTAGGAATATCTCTCTACTTTAAACTGTTACTAGCAAAAATACTTTGCAAGTAGCATTCTTATATGTTGGATTACAAGCTATTTCAATTAGCCTTGTAGTGAATATACCGTACAATATTTGTAATTTTAGCGAATGTCGTGATATTGTTCTGTAGGAGTACCGAAACATAGTTATCTTCTATTAGCAAATAAAATTCTATTTTTGATGAAATTTAGTAAAAAATATTAAAGTATCCGAGGAACAATTTCTTTTGTCTGCAAAAGTCACTTTGAGCAGGTGAAATCGAATCCTCAAGATTTTGATTAACTTGTGATGATCCGAGATACAGTAAAACTTTGCATCGCTCTATTGAAAAATATTCGTGCGCTAGGAATAAATCTCGAGTAAATAATGAGTTTGCTATTTTAAAGATAAAACGTGTAACAGGCATTACATGTAAGAAATACAATGCGGGCAAAATAACAGCTCACTTAACACTTCTGTTAATTTCTAAATACATAGGATTTTTCACCAGATATTAGCGCTTTTATTGGAACAAACAAATGAAAATGAACAATTCCGTGTAACATATTTCGGAGCCATATTGATCTGATATGTCAAACATATACATTGATATTTCGAAAATTAAAAATTATTTTCTAGAGTTGACATGTTGTTTTTCAGGTAAGTAAAGTGTTTTTTAATGTATACTATATCTAATTTATTAAGTGTAATTACTAGTTATTTGCCCCACTTTTATAATTTCCTTTGTATATTATATACATTATAATCTAAAACGTATTTGTTCAACGTATTTGTCGTCCAATACCGATGATTTAGTCATAGACCGAATTTCTTTTACCTGTAAGTTCAATATTTTGGCAACTGAGACTAAATTAGAAGGTGTCCGTTTAATTTTTCTTCTACCTTTTCCCATAGAAAAATGTTTGAAAGTCCAAAACAGAAAAGAGAGAAATGGTCAGAGGAGAACATGAATGGGGCTTCGAAGCTACTCTTCAAAAATAAAATGGCCCAAAGACAGGTCACTGAAGCTTTCAATGTTTCAAAAACGACGAATGTGAAGTCTGGGCACACGTCGAATGCGCAGATCAAGAAAATATTAAGTATTTTCCATACGATATACATAATAATCAAATTTGAATAAGAATATGTATACTGACATCTAGAGGACTTTTTAAAACATTATTAACCATTTAGAGCAAAAGATCAAATAATTAAATAATTGATCGGTACTGGACGACAATTTTTCGTTTCCTACAAATTCCGACATTACTATTCTTGCACATTGTTAATTCGTCAATTCGTATTATTGAATTTCATAAAATTAATTTTCCTACTTTTATCAAGTTCCACTTGTGCTATAAAGTCACTTTGTAAATTTTCACTTTTATCAACTCTAGCACAAGGTACCGTGCGACTCTCCCCTGCATCTTAATTTGTATGTGATTCGAAATGCAAATTATTCGATATTTTTCATACCAAACTACGATAAAGATTCTTAACAACTTCTGCAAGATTACCTATACTAGCATTTATGACGTTCCTGTCTCACAAGATCAATAACCAAGCCTTTTCCTCGATTCTTTTTCTCTGATGAAACGTTAAATAGTTTTCTTCCTTCTTTCTGTCCGGATGAATTTTATCTTTTTCGTAGGTCATTGATATCTGGTCGCTTTTTTAAATTACTTTTTCCATAGTTTTCATGTCACAATAAAGAGATTAAAAAATGCTGGATCAAAATTCTTAATGCTTTTCTCACCCACGCCGTACTGTTATCTTTCTGTTCATGTTCAAAATAGCGAATAGAGGTACATATAGAGGCGAATACTTCTGTGTTTAGTCTATTGACACCCCCTCCCTCTCGCCCCTTGATGAGGTTGACTCGTGTTAGATTACAATGTCAGTTTGCCTAACAATCAGAACTACATGGAATTTTGGGGATATACAGGCTGAGTCTTCAACAGCAAACCACCTGAATAATTCTTTCAATTTTTTGAGACGCAGGGAAATGTTTGAAACAAAAGTTGTTTGGTTTCGAGGAGGCTATTACGCGATGGAAAAAGTTTTTCTCAGATGGACGCGTTTACGAGTTTTAAAGAACACTTTAATAGGCTTCGTTTTTTCTTTTAAGTGTAGCCGTGTAGTTTTGAATACCTATTTGTCCCATTGTTGCTCTTTTGAA
Source organism: Bombus vancouverensis nearcticus (assembly GCF_051014615.1). Taxonomy (NCBI): domain Eukaryota; kingdom Metazoa; phylum Arthropoda; class Insecta; order Hymenoptera; family Apidae; genus Bombus; species Bombus vancouverensis. The sequence goes on along the minus strand of NW_027468936.1, from coordinate 537,947 downwards.
GACGGATTTAAATATCGCGGTCATTTAAGGTCACTCAAGGTCATAAAACGTAGTAAAATAGTCCAATCGAACGTAATGTTTCAATATTCCGAAACAAAGGAAAATGGATTTACCATTTTCAAGATAAGCGGCCCGTTTATAAAACACCATTAAACTAGGAGACGCAATCAATTGGAGAAAAGATAAATTTTCTGTGACTACTTATCGTACTCGAATTCGACTCTACATCTTCGTTACTTTGTCGAAATTGCTATGTATAATAATTATTAATTATGAATAACGAAAGAAATCCTTAACCGAAAAATACTTCGTTATTCAGTATTCGTTGTTTAATATAATTATAAAACACCAATCAATAATAACACAGGTACTTCACAGTGAGATATTTGAATTATTCATCTAATATAAAGAATAAGAATTTTGGAACAAAAAATTAAACGGTTAGTACAAACATTCGATAATTGCACGAAAAAGTCCTCTACGTAGTTACACAGCCGTCGTGTCCACTTTGAGAAGGACAGATTTCCCTGAGGTATCGCGGAAATTTGGCGGTCCATTGCGATCGAGCAGTGTAACATGATCCAATATTATCAGTTATCGTTGAGACAATGTGTCCGAGTAATCATTCAAAACTGAAAATTGCCTTATTTTAGGCTTTTTAAAATTAAATTTCCACTAACGCATTTGTAGGATTTCCCCGACTAAAATAAGATCAAACATGATATAATATGAATAATATTTAATTATCAATTATTAAGTAAGCAAATATGTTCCAAATTTTATCGTGTTTGGTGTCATTTTAACCAGTAAAACGCGAGAAACATATTAGCAAAAATTTCATTGATCAAAAATCGCAAATAAGAATCTTTCAACTTATCGCCAGTCTTTAACGAGGCTCTCTTTCTCTTTCATTCGCGTTGTCAATTTTGAGGAATAGAGTCGTTCCTACGTCTCCATAATTGTAACGTTTCAGTCCCGATTTTTGTGCAATTATCGAATGTAATTATTAAAATTGTATACACGACATATTACAAACATTGAATCGAATCTTCTTCTGCAAAACGTTATCGAACACGAAAAAACGAACACGAATAATCGAATCGAAAATTACTAAACGATCGGCTGTTGGATAAGTGTTTACTAAGAATCTGACTAAGTACACTCTCTTAAATGCAAATGACTCATTGAACTTTTTTGATATTAACTTTTTAATGAACGGCAATCCTCGAATAAAATCTTACTCAAACTGATAACATTAACAAAATATTTAAAAAATGTCAAAATCGGCGGTATCTCCTTTTTTTGTAAATATTTACCGGCTATTGAATCCATTGATTCTCGATTGCCTTATCTGTTTGCTTGTGTATATCTTTTATATATACATAGATGGATACACAAATAAGTTTCGTCTATGGCGAGATCAATTTAGCCACCTGAGTAACCAGCTATCTTTCGAATCAACAGATACAATACCGATACAATGATACGACATGCGATGTACATACTCGAAACGTTACAGATTGAATCAATGAATTAATGAATTAATGAAGAGTAACTGCTAATCATTGGTAGGATACACGCTTGTTAAAGATCGAAGATGTCCGTGAATTAATTAGCTTTGAAATTAAAAGGTTAGGTACGTGGGAGATTTTGCGTTTGAGGAAAATTATTCGAAGATAGCAATATGGTTGATGATACGGAAGTGTAGGGGTAATAGGGTGAATGCAACGAGCAATGTATAATAAACAATTGATAATTGGTAATAATGTATAAATAATTCGTAACGATTAAGAATAGAAGCAGATAGTAATATTTAATTAGAACCCATGTTTTTTGTTTCAACTTCCAATTTATGTTCCTTTGATAGCAAAAACTAAAATAGAATTGATTATAATAAATTTTGAATATAGGAGATTGAAAATTGAAATGGTTTATCAATTGGGCTGATTTCAAACTAATCTCGTAAAAAAGTTGTAAAGAGGAGAAATATAGCTTTAAGAAATACGCAATTAGTCGAGTGTTTACGGTACGTGCCAATAACAAGACAAGCTTTTGACTTTTGGAGAAGTCGACTGTAACAAAAATATATTATATTATATTATATTATATTATATTATATTATATTATATATTATATTATATATTATAGCTATAATTTTAGCAGATACTGTTTATCTATTTCGTTTTGCGTGTATTAACGTTCTCATGGTGTATCGTATAGTAATTAATGCATCAGATTATATACATATCGGTGTTTGTAGGTAACACGTTATACAGAGTGGAGAAGCAGCATCAAATTGTCACGATTGCAAAATAAAATGAGTGAACGGCTGGTGAACGAGCAAAATACTCGTACAATAACAAGTGAATGTAAAGGGAGCTCTAAATTCCAAGAAATTCCATTTTATCAGCCGAACAAAATGTATAATCTGATAACGTTTTGAGGATAGTAAGTTAGGTGTTTGTTCGACCAATCGCGGGGAGACGTAATCGCAAGGAGAGACGTCAACGGGGCTCGTAAATCCCCGTTACGATTATAACAATCGACACCACGAATTGATCGATCCCCTGATTTTCGTTGAGATAATAGGGGTGATTGAGGTTGTATAACCCTGTGATTCACAGAATTATAAATTATATGTTTCCAGCACTTAGATTACACTGACGTAGAGAAATAAGTAATTAACAACTTGTCGCACGAAGCTAAGATAGATATGTGCGTTAGAGCAGGGCTCTTATAATTAGATTTAGTGTATTAGTGGACGTAGCACTATGAGATATTTAGGAGAGGAAATGTATGCTCGACAATACCAAGACCGACTCTCGCGTTATGCTTAGACTGCCCCGCTGGGCATTAGCGTATACTTAGTAGTTGACTTTTCCAACGATGTAGAAGAAGTGAAGTTGAGTGACGATGCTGTGTCGGAGGAAAGCTAAGGATGGGTGTGTCTAGCGCACGGGACCATCGGATTTGTTGGTGCCGATGTTAGTTAAGAGAGTGAGGGAAACAGGTTTCGCTGTTAATTGGTTAACCGAAGGGTCTTAACCGCCCTCGAGAGAAAGTGGTTAGTGGGAGGAAAGTTGCAGCGCACGTGAGAAAACTAACTTTCCCTTGTCCCGCCGTGGTAGACAATAGTCTTTAGAAATGCTTCGGACACAGATGTTTGTTTGTTTTGAAGGACCTTAGCAGGCAAGTGACTCGGGTTTATGACGGGTGCTTAAGGATATTGAGGGTACGCCGTACGGAAAAGCGGACATCTGGTGTCCGTCTGGCCCGCGGTGTGTGACCTGGGCCAGGCAGAGAGGCCCGGCGTAACATTAGGCAGGCGAAAAAAATAGGTGTTAACGATCAAGTATAACAGATACAGTAGTAAATATTCAACAATTTTTCAACCGTAATGTATTTATACACAAATCTGCGTACTTTGTATCAAAGTTTCTGTTGAAAATGACAACGTGAGTTCGTGCTCGCCATCCATATGCAGATGCGTTAGTGATAAGAAATAGTAACTAGAGGATGATGCTAGTTACAATCGATAGATTTAATCGATAGGCTTAAGATGCTTTTTTGTTTTTATCCCTAGTTTTTGTAAGCGTGTGCAATAAAGGCTTTTTTTGGCTCAGAACGGTGTAATAGATTTATCCATTCAATAAAATAATAACTACTCTGATCTTACCTCTGAGTATAGAAATAACAACAGTTTCGATACATATGTTTTTATGTACAGCATGTATAAAAAGTGTCAGGGCGTATAAGTGTCCACTAGCGTGATTTCGGAGGATCGGAGCCTCTGGATCGATTGATTCACGCAAAATTTTGTAAAAATTGACGTTTGCTGGCACCGTATGCTACTTAGCACGAGGATCAAATGGAACTTTACTGGGAAAGTATATTTGGATACCATGATGTGCAAGATATTATTCTTGTATATGTAGGATTTGTATACATTTTAATCAATTTACTTTTTTTAATCAATTTAATCCTCATTTTATCAATAAATCCAATTATTTTGCCATCTATCTCTATTACCGACTATCGAATTGTTCGTTGTTCCAAAAATGTGTTGCGCGCAATACTGGGCACTATTAAATAAATTTTCATTTAAATAATTGTTTAAATGTTAAAAGACAGAAATAAATTATTTGCAATTTCAACAAGTTTAGATATATTATTTAAAATAATGAGATTAATTGTTATTTACAAATTTTATTTTCTATTTATTCTAAAAGAAAGCTAATAAAATCAGAATCTTTGTTTGAAAGTCTTTTTTCACGCAGTAGATAATTCTGTAATAATGTGAAATCACGCTGATTGCTCCATTCTGTTTATCACGGGCTATCCCACCTGCTAACGAAAACTTGTTGTTTTCTCGTTGATGTCACATTGCTTACTTTCTACCTGACTGCGAAATATAAACTTGTTGCGAATAATCTCGATGTAAGACCCAATGAAATTTCAACGTCATTTCTCCAGAAAACGGTTCAATTGCGACTCATAGCTTATTTTGAAAAGTTGGCAAGTTGGTCCTCGCGATGAGTAGACGTTTGTAAAACTGTATCATCCAGAGTCGTAGAATTAGGGTGGTCCGGTCAAATAAGTGTATTTTTTATATACTCTGTACATATACAGGCTTTTCCAGAATAATTCCATACCGCCAGACAGGATAAGACGTCAAACAAGAAAAAAAACATTTTTCTTTTCTTCAGCTTATTTTTGCGCGTAAACTTTTTGTATTTAAAGCTAAAGTTTGAAATAGTTGTCGATACTCTGTCACACTGAACGTATTTCATTGTAAGCTAGCTCAAGCAGAAACAAAGCCTTATACAAGAAAACTTCATCCTCTTCCTTTGACTTACTTTTGCATACAGAAAAATCTGCAGTCTAAGTGTGCTATCCTGAGATTCCTTGATTATACATATCTTTTCTAAATTTTTCGTTTCTGTTAACAAAACTTCCATAAATGATAAAGTGCAGGTATTCCTAAAGGAAAAAAAATGTAAAGAAACTAAAATTAACGCCCAAACACCCAAAATTTCAACACATTAACCCGCCATATATATATTGTTAAATATGTAAATTCGCACGTTCGTGGGGAGACGCGATCTCGAGGAAGTGCGCCAACGGGAATCGTAAATTCCCGTTACGATTGACTAATCGACGCCACGAATCGTTCAATCCCTTATTTCTTTTGGGATAATGAGGGTAGTTAACATGAAGAGAACGCTGCTATTAACAGATTATTATATATGTCGGAGATGAAAGGAAAACCGGAGCCTTCCCTTTGCAATTTTGAGGAAGCCTTCTAATGCTTTAGCCTAGATTTTATCATAACTGTAATTAAGCAATTGTCATTTGTAATTGTTTGACATTTGTGAAAGCGAAAGTGGGTTCGAGGTGACAACTGGTCGCCGAACGTAGCCACGGTCACGGGATAAACGTTTTGCCTGACGAAGGTGTGGATCGGTTGTATTGTTCTCCCTAGAAATCACATAGAATTGTACTTTGGAGATGCTGATATAATGGGACACACGTTGTATTAGGAATCAATCTCCAGACAGAAACTGCCTAGTATCGGCGTTTGGATCTTTCTCGATGTTTCCAAAGAGTATACAACAAACTTTTGACAGAAATTGCCTAGCAACAACGATTGGAACCTTCTCGATGTCTCCAGCGAGCATATAACAAACAAATGCAGTCGTATAGCGAAAAAGATTTTCATCAGATATTCATTCGTGTGATCGCCTTGGAAAGTGATACATCGAGCAATTTACCGAGTGTCTCAGCAATTGTATTTTGTGTTTAAAATTATTCTACGCATAGTAAAGAGTTATCCCGTTGACCGTGGATTCGTTTGGAATCATTAGTTAAACTTATCATTTGTTAATCTTATCATTCATTAAACTCAATACTCATAATATTTTGTAAAATCTTGTATATTCGCGTAAATATAATCTCTGTTTCATAAAACGATAGCTAATTCAAACGAAGAATCGTTACACGCCTTAAATTCTAATGTTAACCCGACATATATATATATATATATATATATATATATATATTATTTATATATATATATATATATATATATATATAAATAATATAATAAGAAATCAAACTTGCTCGAGCCTGCTTGAATCTCTGTATCATTGTATCATAATGTGAGAACTTTCACAAGCCTAAATCCTGGCAGTCTGACGATCGAGAATATTGCTATCGGAAGAATCGCTCTCATCCGTAAACAAGATATTTCCAAGGATTGCGTTATAATTTTCTTAGCGGCTAACCATCGAATATTCGTCAAACGACATAATTTCGCACACGGCGAACCTTATAACGTACACCTTTTTGGCGTATTATTTTTCCCACTTTTTTTTTTTTTTTTTTTTATTAACGTGGAGGAAATCCGCACGGACACCAGGTCGCTTCTGGGAAAAAGCGGCGTGGTAGTGGCAGACGCCAACGGACTAAAACCTCCACGATGACCGTCCCGGCAGCGATCTAGAGGAGCCCGGGAACTGGTGTGAGGGATACACCCCCTCCGCGCTCAATACACCCCCTAATGGAGCGATATGCGGCCACGTTACACCGCGCCTCGTCGCCGGAGCCGCCGTGCCAGACAATCCGGTTCCCCTGCCGGGCAGATTTGCGACGGACCTAGCGCACCTCACCGAAGCGCTTCCATGGCCTCTGCCGCGCCCTCGCCGGTCAATTCTCTCAGGGTGAGAGTATTATTTTTCCCACTGCTGCGTGTGAAACCCCTATTGGACAAACTGTTCTTTGCAATACATCGATGGATAAATACGCGCACAAACACGCAATACGTGCAATAGAATGCTCGAGGTCAATTTTGTGATCCTCTTTTTCAACAGATCTTCGCAAATCCGAAGGTGTAGAATTACCTCCCAAAGACATAAGATGACAACAAACACTTTCTTGACACACTGTATAACATTGAGGTATCCAGTTTTGCCACATACAATTTTGTCATTGTCACGTTTGACTTTGTTCATTGTAAAGTCAAATTTGCACACTCCATCTGTGAAATAGTACGAAGAAATCATAGTGACTTGTATTTCTTATGATATCATGATGCCACATAATATATAATACAATACAATAATTCGCGAACAGATCACTCGTTAATTGCTTTTAAAAGAATTACCACGGAAGCTTCCTAACACGGTACCCGGGGGCCAGGGATTTATTTCGTCGATAAGTTAGGTTATTAAACTTATGTTCTTTCATTGAAGACATCGATGGACGCTGTGTTCCAGAAATAGCCAATCACACTTGGCGAAGCATAATAGTAATTTACAATAACAAATACTTAAGAATGCCTAATTTTGTTAAACATAGGGTTCAATTTACAATTATGTAAATATTACTTCTTGAAAGTAACTTCTTAATCAATTTTAACAAATTTTGTAAAATCATGTAATAAATCTTATTATTTATCATACGCGTGTATTAAGCCAATTGCCAACCGAACACGTTCAAACTGTATTTTTTTCAAAACGGGACCTTAAGCTAAAAAGCTTTATTTCACATATTCGATTTGTTCTTGTATGTGGTATCAGCACCTAGTCGGATGCCCGCGTTATGCAGGACACCCTGATGGCGTTGAACGCAACGATTCAAATTGAACTGAAAAGTCGTTATGTTTTCAGAGGACTTGTGTGTAGAGGATGGTTGATCGTGAGATTTATTAGACAAGATTGCTCGTTGTTGAAACCTTCAAGTATATTTTCAAATGATTAAATAAATAATTATAGATAATGTTCGCAAAGACGGTAGATACTCGTAGATACTGATCCATAACTCTCGTGAACTCCTTACGATTGCGTCCGTTTAAACTGGTATAGTATAAACAGATCGGGGGAGAGTCGGAGAATTCAAATTCGTCTTTGTTCGACGGTTCGACGGTAACGTAACGGCGACATTGTTTTGCCCGGAGTTTATTTATTAATATATTATGTATGTCCTCACGATCTTGATACTCCGAAGCAAAAAAACAACAACATGATTTGAAATGTTCTCTAGCTCATGTACCGCTACGTGTACTTTCAAGGAGCAAAACTGACACAGTTCCGCTTGTGACGCGAGACGGAGATTATCGTTTCACTTCCTTTAACGCATTTTTGCCATTGAAAGACACTAATTTCTGTGACTTGCTTTATCTCTGTTATAAATCTCTCTTTATATTTAAAATTTTATAGTTTTTGTGCAAACGTAAAAGGTAAGTAAATATTAATAAATATTATAATAATATAATATAATGCTATATAATAATATTAATAAATACTTCGCTATTTACTTATTTTATTTCCATTAAGGTATATTGTATTTTTCATTGCATTACTTTCATTTTTATTTAGTGTAATAATAAACGCATACGTTAATATTCATTGGCATTAGTGTAATTGTAAGCTTCACTGTAAATTTAATAAAATTTATAAGAACGGAATTATTAAAAGGGTATATATGTGTAATTAAACTAGATTCTATTCTCAATGTTACTTCATTATTTTATTATTGTTTCATATATATATATATTTTTTTTAATTTACATGTGCTTCTAAGTTAATAGAACTAAACACATGTGTATGTATTAATTGCTATATACGTCATAATTTCAACCATAATATTAAATTATGGTATGTATTATTAAAAAGTATAGTTTAATGTATATATTAAATATATATCATTTATTCGTAGATTTTAAATATGGATACTGGATCAAAGAAGGAGATTAAAGAAATGATTACCAAAGATATATCGAATATACATAATTACTTTCATTTCGAACTTTTTTAGTCTTATTGTTACGTCGATTCTTATATTTCAAGATCTAGTCTTGTATGTACGCTGGGGAGCGCTTTTATTTATTGATTCAACAAAGAATATCGTTGTAGGTGTCATACATGCGAGTAAAAGTAACGAAGTACGAGCAGTTTCACTGTAACATACTTCCTGATAATTTCTCGTTATTTATACCATAAGAAAGTATCAAAGAGGAACTCTTATCTCGAACGTGGATCTATTTGTCGATAATGCATGCGTGTAATACTCGAGTGTCGTTCATACAGCGTAAATATACGTGCAGATACGTAAACCTTTTATGATTTTTGTATCAAAGGCAGACCTGCTATAATACTCGCAAGTGAAATATAATTCTACGAAAGAAAATGGAGCAAAAGAGTTTCCTTGGTAATATATTCTTCCTTTTTCATCACAAGTTTCCTCTTTGTTGTGCTTCTGTTACATTATAATCCTGTTAGATTTACGCGCGTAAAATTTCACTTTGTTGCACTATATATCTCATCATCGCCATCTGCCGAACACCTGTGAGAAACGCGGTTTACTTTGTCTCAAAGCGAGCAAACGTCTAATTTCACAAATTGGATTTTCATCAACAGCGAGAAGGGCATATGCGATGTAAAGGAGGCTGTAAGGGTGTCCTAGGGCTTACGGTGGTTGTCACGATGCCGGAAGTGGCGCCGAGCAGACACGTCAAGGGAGAATCAGAATCGCTATTGGCAAAAACCATCACGAACATTTGTCCTTCGCGCCACCAAAATTCTATCTTCTGAGATATTTTTCGCGTTTCCGAGGTCATCGCCACTCTCCTTAACTTTGCCTTACGATGTATAATATCTCGATGTTACGGTAGTTAGAAATTTGTATTAATTTGGAGAACCTTGCAAAAGTACGCAAATCTGCTACGATAGTCGGATAGAGGGTATCGGCAGAGATCTGTTCCTTTATCGTGAAACTCTCTCGGACAACTTAGATGCTACCAGATATCGATTCTCGCATCCAACCATTTCGTAATAAACGTAGATCACCCAAGAAATTTCTCAATTGTCATCCGTTAATTTCGCGCAACTTTTGCTTTATTTTAGCTACGTGGGAACCTATTAGTGCGCAAATGTTACCCCGAAAATGTTACTCCTCTGTGCCAAATATCGTTCACGTGTATAATCAAAGTTGCATAAAACCGCGTACAATTGCATCAGGAAATTTCTAATAATTTGCTCGTCTCGCAGGACGAAAACAGGCTCACGAAGGATCCCTCTGTTCTGGCTATCGAATGTACCGCAAGCACGTAGTTTCAAGTGTCCGTTCTCTAGAAAATTCGAAACAATTTATGGTCGATGGTCGAGTGAACGGTGCAACGGTCGAGTCGGAAAAATCAGAAAGACAAATCGTCATAGTTCGAACAGACCGGGAAGCAGAAACGCACTTCCATGATCATTTGTATCGTTGCTCGATCTGTTGCTGCGCAATGACCGAGCAAGCTGTTGATTTTTCTTTTTCTGCAATGCTACTATACTCTACACTCTATGCTTTATACCGTTCTTTTGCCCGCTATTTACCTTGTACGCGAACTTTTTATCGCTAGTGGATTGCAAAAATCCTTTTTTATCACGAATTTTACGTGACAATGCGTAGGTCAGGGTGGACGTAAGACAAAGGAAGGTGTAGATAAATAAGACAGGGTGTATTTAAAAATAATAAGTTATTTATTACAGTTTATTTAATATGTATACAGGCTATTCGTATTATAGCAGCGATAGCTAGTGTTAAATTAACAATGACAGTTTCCATCGTAGTTAATATTATATTGGTTATTGGCCATGACGAAGGCGAATTTTGATAGCCCTGGTCGAGGTCGGTGGTCTGGATCTATAACAAATAATACTATATTAATATAGCAAAGAAATGTCGTAAATATCGATATCATTTGCAAGGCGATTCTTTTTGGGCATAGTGAAATTATGTTGATCAGTTTGTGGATATTAGGTTGAAATTAGATAATAAAGTTATAGATTTACCCGTTTTAAGGGATTGTTCAGGCGCCGTTAATTCACTGGATATGTCGCCCTGAAGCAGGATGTTTAAATTTTGGATCATATATTGTACTGATAGGAAGTATTTTATCGATACAATTATGAGTTTATTTGATTAAAATATCTAACGTAGTGTCTAGTCACCAAACGAATTAGTAGATCAGCCGTGAACAATGGCAGTAATTTGTATAATAACAAAGGATAAGCCAAATATAGCAGAATGACTCATCGGCTAGCGGGAGGTTGTGTCTAATTATCAAAAGCGAAAGAAATATGAAAGATCCTAGTTTGTAGGACTTGTTGACAATCAATGTCAACAATTTTTTCGTTTGGTCCATAGAATGTTTTGAGTGGGCTGTATTTCGACACACGACAAAATTGATAACGTAAATAAATCTTATATATTTGTTTCAAGAAATGATAGCTTGTTTGTGAGCGGTATCTTTAGACAGGTTGTTGAAAACTGGATGTTAATTCGGATTTTATATGTTCAATAACTTCGCATGAGTATTTTAGTCAAATCTAGCACGAATCGAACAGGTGAAAACAATCTATACGGCGTTCGTGCTGAGGTGGTATGGTGATAGGTGCGTAAGGAACTACTCTTGGTGTTTTTAACGAACAATAGCTTATTTAGAACTAATCAACAATCAGAGTTAACAATTAACAATTAACAATTACACTTAACAGACAATTGGTAACAACTAACAAATAACGATAGACACCGAGAGATCATTCGACGCGTTGCTATGCAAATAATACCGAGGAGTTACGCATTTAATGGCGTAAGACAGACTGCCTGTGCTTTTGTTTCGGATCGCGCAGATTCTTCCCTTCGTAGCCCATCGATATCGTAGCTCTTCCGAGCTGTATGCTCTTCCGAGAATTCGGCGGAAAGAGTGTGAAGATATCGATGGTACATTGGGCACGTCGGTGTTGCGCTTTGGCGGCGTCGCGCTTTGCATCCGGAGCCGTTGAAAAGTTCCGTGGCCCGTGCCGCCACAGTGCTTGGCAGGCTTTTATTTTGTTTACCTAGTGGATCGGTATGATAGAGTTCGAGACATGTGGAAAGTACGGCTTCCAGGCAAGCAGGGGCTGATTCAGCGCATTAAAATAAGAAGAAAATTTCGTATAAACGTTTTCGAGTAGACGCTTGCTTTGTGTCACAGTACTTTCTTACCTATCTTTAGAGAAATTACTCGAATCGATCAGTTCCAGTTTCTACGGAAACGCGAATGCGTCGCGTCATAGATCGTCCATCTTGTTCGAACAGCTTACACGAATTTGTCGAAAATTTTGATCGTCACGTCAACTAACGTTTTATAAGTAAGAGATTTTAAACGCCCCCGTATTTAATAATCGAACGGATTCGGATCCGAAGAGCGTATTGGTCCGGAAATAAGGCCAGCACGATTTATCTATTTTCCAAGAAATCGTTCATCTGTGTAATGTTTAGCATCGCAAAATAAGCTATAAGCGGAACGTATGGTCATATTAGGCATATTATGTTATATAAAATTTTCTTCTTATTTCAGTATTCAGAATCAACCTCTGCCATATTTTCCACGTGTTCTGATTCACCTTGTATAATATATAAGAATGATAATTGCAAATATATTTGTATAATAACTCTATGATAAGCGCTTAATAATACATACAGTGAACTTGTAGAGAGTAACGTTTGCTGACTGTCGGAGGCACATTGTTGCTGTCTATGCAAAGACAAGTGCCCATTTCTTGTCGAAGAACTCCAGTCAATTCTAGCGTTTCACCCACATAAGTTTTCAACGCTGAAACATGAAAATATATAGTCGTTATTTTTTAGCTTTGCCTCTATTTGATCTTCATCTTATCTGCTTACGCGCTTAATAATAGAACTAGGTTTGGTCTACGTAAAAAGTAACTTCTTTTTATTAAGACTCATATTTATTAAGATTTAATAAGATACAATTTATTAAGATACATGTAACGAAAGGCAGGAAGTAGTAACATTTTACGTGAATTTGCATGGATCGAATATGCTGATGTGCTTACGAATAAGAGAGTATTGATCGATAATTATTAAAGCCAATTGTTTGTGACATGGGAATAAGCAAAAGTCATTTTTAAGTTTAAAGATCTTTAGTTTAGTATTGAAATGTGTTTAATGTATTTTAGCAAAAGTAGATAAAATAGGAATATTAAAAAGTTGTGTTTGGAAGACAAAATTTGACAAAAATGATGCATATACAAATGCTATCTGTGGTCATTAATATATTTTTTCGTTATCGACAGAACATTTTCCCTTGATTTTATTGACATACTGGATTAATCACTTCTTTAAGTTACTCGTTCTTGAAACAACATCAAAATCGTATATTGTTTCGTGCTAAAAAATCTACTAAATCCATTGACAGTGAAACGATATTTCGTATACGGTTCTTACAAGAATTATTATTATTTAAGACTTAGGAAAACGTATATACAGTAGCCACGCACACTGTGCGTATTTCTGGCGCGCGTTTCCGTTCAGTGACAGTACTTCGGCGGACTGGATTGCCGAAGCGAAAGGGTTAAAAAAATACGATAAAATCACATGTAGCTCTCTATTTGTCTAGTCGCTTTTGTAGCAATATCACTATGTCCTCTGACATACTTGAGGTTTCTTACAATTCATAAATTAAATGAACAACTGTGCAAGCGAAATCGCTGCTGTAGAATCCCCGCTTCTGTAGAATCAGTCGTATGGATTTCAAAATTTAGTGTGTCGCCGGGATTAGCGTTATCCAAAGTACGCCACAGGAATAGAACATAAAGATATTTCTCAAAATTTGTTATTGCTGGTATGATATTGCTGAAATACAAGGCTGCAGTTTCGTAATGTCGTCAAAACATTCAGTTCTTTTTTGGTCAGTCACTTTTCGCGTGCTTTGTATTGCTCTGTCGAATTTGAAAGTTTCTATTACGATAGCGGATGGTGCGAAAGACGCAAGTTTCTAGTATTTTAGAGATGTCTGAACGTCAGCTGCGTGATTATGTAACAAAAAATGGAGATATCCACTGAAATATTTTAACACGCAAGAGATTTCATGTTAAGACAATACACGCAAAGTAAATACACACGAATATAATAGTATATCCCTTTCGATGTCATTCGATTTTTGTATCATTCATTTTTTCCCCGATATATTTGAGCGATTCGAGATAAACAGGATACACTTCTAAACAATTTCTCTCAAAAGTGGCAGGAATTAATATTTTTTTATTCTGAAAACAAATAACTCTGGAAATATTGAAAATGTAAAAGAATAGGAAGCTTAAAATCCGTTCACTTGTCGATGCAATGAGCAGAACTATACATATTTGCGATAATAAGAAGATAAAGTATCTCTAATGATACTTTTAATACATCAAAAGGCAAATACTATAAAAAGATTCGACGCGCTCTTTGAATACAGCTACTATCAAGATGTATAAACATTAGAACACATAATTAGCCTAGATCGTGTCGAAGTAGTAAGTACGTATGTACTTTTGACGAATTTTTAAATTCAAAATTCTTTTGAAATCACGTTTAAAATACAGTTATTCTTAGAATATGATTTAAAATATAATCTTCTTTTTACTTTTTGCGTAATTTATTACGCAAATCATTACTAAAGAAAGTTACTTTCCAGTTGTGTTACAAAGTAATCCACTTTGTATACAGGTATGTAATAAATTGCCGGAAACTTTGATGAGAACGAACTTTTTATTAAAAAAAGTGACATCTTTCATGTATGATTTCCTCTTCAATCTAATATTTGCTTGGTAGTAGTATATCAAATATTTTTGAGCTAAAAGTAAGTAATAAATATTCGGTAGGTTTATATGCGGAATGCATAAATAATTGTTATGAGTATTGAAAGTATTACATTTTTCTGTCTAAATCGTTTCGGTTCAATTTGGAAAATCTTATTCTGCGTGTGCAATTAATACCAGCAGCATGTCAACTCTAAAGTTTCATATCACGAAAAGAGTTTATGCAAAAGACGAATAAGAGTTAAGTTTGACATCGAGTAAAGAAAACCCAATTTGAAATTGATCTAACAGTGTTTTTCTAAATTATTTCTAGGTATTGTTCAATTTGTTCTTTTCTCAATATTGTTGGATTTAATTAACGCAGCGTCATATTTACGCTAATATCTGCTTGTTAAGCATAATTTTAATATATAATAACATGATCTATAACTCTTTACAATTTATATTTTATCATGGCATATGTTTTAGAATATTCTCCGGCTTCTTGTAATTTTTATTCATACCTATTCCACGTGTATCATGTTCTCTTTATTAACTTGAAACGTTTTACACGCACAGGTGTACGCGAGTACTATCAATTACACGTACATACAGAACTTCCTCAAGCTAATATTATCAACTCTAGAGCTATTAATAAATGTTCATAAAGGGGATACTTCTTCACGACATGTAGTTTAATAGTTTATTAACACATTGACTGCCACGCGTGTTTTCAAAAAAATCTGCGTCAGGCCACGCGTACAGCAGTACCAAGCGTTCTCTGCTAGGTGCTCCTATCGATATTTTAGTAATGCGAATCGCTCAAGTGGTGGTCTCAAGAATGATCTTTCGTTTCGCTTGTTCGCTACATTAAAACCGCTAGCTGTTGTCGAATATAACGAAGGAAAGTGTGGTATAGATTATTCCGATCAAATGGTTTCTTATGCCACCACAATTAGAAAAGGAATCAAATGGTACAGAAAACGTGGCATTCAATTCCTTCTGGGAATTTCTGTTGTAAACGCTTTGACGGTTCACAAAATTGCAACAAGGAAAAATATAAATATTGGAATATTTAGACAATTACTAGTTGCAAAATTATTAGGGTTGTCTAAAAATACGAAGAAGAAGAATGATTCCGGAAGAAGCATTAGACGCGCGTGCAAACTATGTTATGCAAGTAAAAGACGTCGAATGGACCGAACAAAGGCACAAAAGAATTTGAAGAAAACAACAACTTCTTGTCCAAATTGTCCCGACCAACCTCAGCTATGTATAGAATGTTTTTCTTTATTTTATTTTTATTTTATATTTTTTATTTTATAACAATTTTTATTTACAACGTATTACAACGTATTTTTATTTTATAACAATTCAACAGTTTTATTATTATGAAATATCTTTTCAAATACCTACGACGATCCTTAGCAAGTAGTCAAATAAGCGACACCCGAATATGGGTTACGCGGCCTGACCAGAAACTTTGCTGACACCCGAATGCGGGTGTCGTGGTAGTCAACGTGTTAATAAATGTTCTTCAGTAAATTATTAATTTGAATTAAAATACTGGTGGAACTAATATACCTAATTTTGTTTTTATCATGTATTGTTTATGTAGATAGCTTGCTGAAAAAATTGTGCAGGAACGAATCGCGTAACAAAGTACAGTGCATTCGAGATGTAACATTTCAGTGCAAATAATAAATTATTTTCAAACAAATAATCAAAATTTTTATTTAAATCTTCTCGAGATTTTTACGTATTACAAGACAATTGTTATTTTATAAATTCAGAAACATAGTTATATCCACTGTATATACTACGTACATATATGTATAAAATATATGATTTTTTAGGAATATCTCTCTACTTTAAACTGTTACTAGCAAAAATACTTTGCAAGTAGCATTCTTATATGTTGGATTACAAGCTATTTCAATTAGCCTTGTAGTGAATATACTGTACAATATTTGTAATTTTAGCGAATGTCGTGATATTGTTCTGTAGGAGTACCAAAACATAGTTATCTTCTATTAGCAAATAAAATTCTATTTTTGATGAAATTTAGTAAAAAATATTAAAGTATCCGAGGAACAATTTCTTTTGCCTGCAAAAGTCACTTTGAGCAGGTGAAATCGAATCCTCAAGATTTTGATTAACTTGTGATGATCCGAGATACAGTAAAACTTTGCATCGCTCTATTGAAAAATATTCGTGCGCTAGGAATAAATCTCGAGTAAATAATGAGTTTGCTATTTTAAAGATAAAACGTGTAACAGGCATTACATGTAAGAAATACAATGCGGGCAAAATAACAGCTCACTTAACACTTCTGTTAATTTCTAAATACATAGGATTTTTCACCAGATATTAGCGCTTTTATTGGAACAAACAAATGAAAATGAACAATTCCGTGTAACATATTTCGGAGCCATATTGATCTGATATGTCAAACATATACATTGATATTTCGAAAATTAAAAATTATTTTCTAGAGTTGACATGTTGTTTTTCAGGTAAGTAAAATGTTTTTTAATGTATACTATATCTAATTTATTAAGTGTAATTACTAGTTATTTGCCCCACTTTTATAATTTCCTTTGTATATTATATACATTATAATCTAAAACGTATTTGTTCAACGTATTTGTCGTCCAATACCGATGATTTAGTCATAGACCGAATTTCTTTTACCTGTAAGTTCAATATTTTGGCAACTGAGACTAAATTAGAAGGTGTCCGTTTAATTTTTCTTCTACCTTTTCCCATAGAAAAATGTTTGAAAGTCCAAAACAGAAAAGAGAGAAATGGTCAGAGGAGAACATGAATGGGGCTTCGAAGCTACTCTTCAAAAATAAAATGGCCCAAAGACAGGTCACTGAAGCTTTCAATGTTTCAAAAACGACGAATGTGAAGTCTGGGCACACGTCGAATGCGCAGATCAAGAAAATATTAAGTATTTTCCATACGATATACATAATAATCAAATTTGAATAAGAATATGTATACTGACATCTAGAGGACTTTTTAAAACATTATTAACCATTTAGAGCAAAAGATCAAATAATTAAATAATTGATCGGTACTGGACGACAATTTTTCGTTTCCTACAAATTCCGACATTACTATTCTTGCACATTGTTAATTCGTCAATTCGTATTATTGAATTTCATAAAATTAATTTTCCTACTTTTATCAAGTTCCATTTGTGCTATAAAGTCACTTTGTAAATTCTCACTTTTATCAACTCTAGCACAAGGTACCGTGCGACTCTCCCCTGCATCTTAATTTGTATGTGATTCGAAATCCAAATTATTCGATATTTTTCATACCAAACTACGATAAAGATTCTTAACAACTTCTGCAAGATTACCTATACTAGCATTTATGACGTTCCTGTCTCACAAGATCAATAACCAAGCCTTTTCCTCGATTCTTTTTCTCTGATGAAACGTTAAATAGTTTTCTTCCTTCTTTCTGTCCGGATGAATTTTATCTTTTTCGTAGGTCATTGATATCTGGTCGCTTTTTTAAATTACTTTTTCCGTAGTTTTCATGTCACAATAAAGAGATTAAAAAATGCTGGATCAAAATTCTTAATGCTTTTCTCACCCACTCCGTACTGTTATCTTTCTGTTCATGTTCAAAATAGCGAATAGAGGTACATATAGAGGCGAATACTTCTGTGTTTAGTCTATTGACACCCCCTCCCTCTCGCCCCTTGATGAGGTTGACTCGTGTTAGATTACAATATCAGTTTGCCTAACAATCAGAACTACATGGAATTTTGGGGATATACAGGCTGAGTCTTCAACAGCAAACCACCTGAATAATTCTTTCAATTTTTTGAGACGCAGGGAAATGTTTGAAACAAAAGTTGTTTGGTTTCGAGGAGGCTATTACGCGATGGAGAAAGTTTTTCTCAGATGGACGCGTTTACGAGTTTTAAAGAACACTTTAATAGGCTTCGTTTTTTCTTTTAAGTGTAGCCGTGTAGTTTTGAATACCTATTTGTCCCATTGTTGCTCTTTTGAAGACGGATTTAAATATCGCGGTCATTTAAGGTCACTCAAGGTCATAAAACGTAGTAAAATAGTCCAATCGAACGTAATGTTTCAATATTCCGAAACAAAGGAAAATGGATTTACCATTTTCAAGATAAGCGGCCCGTTTATAAAACACCATTAAACTAGGAGACGCAATCAATTGGAGAAAAGATAAATTTTCTGTGACTACTTATCGTACTCGAATTCGACTCTACATCTTCGTTACTTTGTCGAAATTGCTATGTATAATAATTATTAATTATGAATAACGAAAGAAATCCTTAACCGAAAAATACTTCGTTATTCAGTATTCGTTGTTTAATATAATTATAAAACACCAATCAATAATAACACAGGTACTTCACAGTGAGATATTTGAATTATTCATCTAATATAAAGAATAAGAATTTTGGAACAAAAAATTAAACGGTTAGTACAAACATTCGATAATTGCACGAAAAAGTCCTCTACGTAGTTACACAGCCGTCGTGTCCACTTTGAGAAGGACAGATTTCCCTGAGGTATCGCGGAAATTTGGCGGTCCATTGCGATCGAGCAGTGTAACATGATCCAATATTATCAGTTATCGTTGAGACAATGTATCCGAGTAATCATTCAAAACTGAAAATTGCCTTATTTTAGGCTTTTTAAAATTAAATTTCCACTAACGCATTTGTAGGATTTCCCCGACTAAAATAAGATCAAACATGATATAATATGAATAATATTTAATTATCAATTATTAAGTAAGCAAATATGTTCCAAATTTTATCGTGTTTGGTGTCATTTTAACCAGTAAAACGCGAGAAACATATTAGCAAAAATTTCATTGATCAAAAATCGCAAATAAGAATCTTTCAACTTATCGCCAGTCTTTAACGAGGCTCTCTTTCTCTTTCATTCGCGTTGTCAATTTTGAGGAATAGAGTCGTTCCTACGTCTCCATAATTGTAACGTTTCAGTCCCGATTTTTGTGCAATTATCGAATGTAATTATTAAAATTGTATACACGACATATTACAAACATTGAATCGAATCTTCTTCTGCAAAACGTTATCGAACACGAAAAAACGAACACGAATAATCGAATCGAAAATTACTAAACGATCGGCTGTTGGATAAGTGTTTACTAAGAATCTGACTAAGTACACTCTCTTAAATGCAAATGACTCATTGAACTTTTTTGATATTAACTTTTTAATGAACGGCAATCCTCGAATAAAATCTTACTCAAACTGATAACATTAACAAAATATTTAAAAAATGTCAAAATCGGCGGTATCTCCTTTTTTTGTAAATATTTACCGGCTATTGAATCCATTGATTCTCGATTGCCTTATCTGTTTGCTTGTGTATATCTTTTATATATACATAGATGGATACACAAATAAGTTTCGTCTATGGCGAGATCAATTTAGCCACCTGAGTAACCAGCTATCTTTCGAATCAACAGATACAATACCGATACAATGATACGACATGCGATGTACATACTCGAAACGTTACAGATTGAATCAATGAATTAATGAATTAATGAAGAGTAACTGCTAATCATTGGTAGGATACACGCTTGTTAAAGATCGAAGATGTCCGTGAATTAATTAGCTTTGAAATTAAAAGGTTAGGTACGTGGGAGATTTTGCGTTTGAGGAAAATTATTCGAAGATAGCAATATGGTTGATGATACGGAAGTGTAGGGGTAATAGGGTGAATGCAACGAGCAATGTATAATAAACAACTGATAATTGGTAATAATGTATAAATAATTCGTAACGATTAAGAATAGAAGCAGATAGTAATATTTAATTAGAACCCATGTTTTTTGTTTCAACTTCCAATTTATGTTCCTTTGATAGCAAAAACTAAAATAGAATTGATTATAATAAATTTTGAATATAGGAGATTGAAAATTGAAATGGTTTATCAATTGGGCTGATTTCAAACTAATCTCGTAAAAAAGTTGTAAAGAGGAGAAATATAGCTTTAAGAAATACGCAATTAGTCGAGTGTTTACGGTACGTGCCAATAACAAGACAAGCTTTTGACTTTTGGAGAAGTCGACTGTAACAAAAATATATTATATTATATTATATTATATATTATATTATATATTATAGCTATAATTTTAGCAGATACTGTTTATCTATTTCGTTTTGCGTGTATTAACGTTCTCATGGTGTATCGTATAGTAATTAATGCATCAGATTATATACATATCGGTGTTTGTAGGTAACACGTTATACAGAGTGGAGAAGCAGCATCAAATTGTCACGATTGCGAAATAAAATGAGTGAACGGCTGGTGAACGAGCAAAATACTCGTACAATAACAAGTGAATGTAAAGGGAGCTCTAAATTCCAAGAAATTCCATTTTATCAGCCGAACAAAATGTATAATCTGATAACGTTTTGAGGATAGTAAGTTAGGCAGGCGAAAAAAATAGGTGTTAACGATCAAGTATAACAGATACAGTAGTAAATATTCAACAATTTTTCAACCGTAATGTATTTATACACAAATCTGCGTACTTTGTATCAAAGTTTCTGTTGAAAATGACAACGTGAGTTCGTGCTCGCCATCCATATGCAGATGCGTTAGTGATAAGAAATAGTAACTAGAGGATGATGCTAGTTACAATCGATAGATTTAATCGATAGGCTTAAGATGCTTTTTTGTTTTTATCCCTAGTTTTTGTAAGCGTGTGCAATAAAGGCTTTTTTTGGCTCAGAACGGTGTAATAGATTTATCCATTCAATAAAATAATAACTACTCTGATCTTACCTCTGAGTATAGAAATAACAACAGTTTCGATACATATATTTTTATGTACAGCATGTATAAAAAGTGTCAGGGCGTATAAGTGTCCACTAGCGTGATTTCGGAGGATCGGAGCCTCTGGATCGATTGATTCATGCAAAATTTTGTAAAAATTGACGTTTGCTGGCACCGTATGCTACTTAGCACGAGGATCAAATGGAACTTTACTGGGAAAGTATATTTGGATACCATGACGTGCAAGATATTATTCTTGTATATGTAGGATTTCTATACATTTTAATCAATTTACTTTTTTTAATCAATTTAATCCTCATTTTATCAATAAATCCAATTATTTTGCCATCTATCTCTATTACCGACTATCGAATTGTTCGTTGTTCCAAAAATGTGTTGCGCGCAATACTGGGCACTATTAAATAAATTTTCATTTAAATAATTGTTTAAATGTTAAAAGACAGAAATAAATTATTTGCAATTTCAACAAGTTTAGATATATTATTTAAAATAATGAGATTAATTGTTATTTACAAATTTTAGTTTCTATTTATTCTAAAAGAAAGCTAATAAAATCAGAATCTTTGTTTGAAAGTCTTTTTTCACGCAGTAGATAATTCTGTAATAATGTGAAATCACGCTGATTGCTCCATTCTGTTTATCACGGGCTATCCCACCTGCTAACGAAAACTTGTTGTTTTCTCGTTGATGTCACATTGCTTACTTTCTACCTGACTGCGAAATATAAACTTGTTGCGAATAATCTCGATGTAAGACCCAATGAAATTTCAACGTCATTTCTCCAGAAAACGGTTCAATTGCGACTCATAGCTTATTTTGAAAAGTTGGCAAGTTGGTCCTCGCGATGAGTAGACGTTTGTAAAACTGTATCATCCAGAGTTGTAGAATTAGGATGGTCCGGTCAAATAAGTGTATTTTTTATATACTCTGTACATATACAGGCTTTTCCAGAATAATTCCATACCGCCAGACAGGATAAGACGTCAAACAAGAAAAAAAACATTTTTCTTTTCTTCAGCTTATTTTTGCGCGTAAACTTTTTGTATTTAAAGCTAAAGTTTGAAATAGTTGTCGATACTCTGTCACACTGAATGTATTTGATTGTAAGCTAGCTCAAGCAGAAACAAAGCCTTATACAAGAAAACTTCATCCTCTTCCTTTGACTTACTTTTGCATACAGAAAAATCTGCAGTCTAAGTGTGCTATCCTGAGGTTCCTTGATTATACATATCTTTTCTAAATTTTTCGTTTCTGTTAACAAAACTTCCATAAATGATAAAGTGCAGGTATTCCTAAAGGAAAAAAATGTAAAGAAACTAAAATTAACGCCCAAACACCCAAAATTTCAACATTAACCCGCCATATATATATTGTTAAATATGTAAATTCGCACGTTCGTGGGGAGACGCGATCTCGAGGAAGTGCGCCAACGGGAATCGTAAATTCCCGTTACGATTGACTAATCGACGCCACGAATCGTTCAATCCCTTATTTCTTTTGGGATAATGAGGGTAGTTAACATGAAGAGAACGCTGCTATTAACAGATTATTATATATGTCGGAGATGAAAGGAAAACCGGAGCCTTCCCTTTGCAATTTTGAGGAAGCCTTCTAATGCTTTAGCCTAGATTTTATCATAACTGTAATTAAGCAATTGTCATTTGTAATTGTTTGACATTTGTGAAAGCGAAAGTGGGTTCGAGGTGACAACTGGTCGCCGAACGTAGCCACGGTCACGGGATAAACGTTTTGCCTGACGAAGGTGTGGATCGGTTGTATTGTTCTCCCTAGAAATCACATAGAATTGTACTTTGGAGATGCTGATATAATGGGACACACGTTGTATTAGGAATCAATCTCCAGACAGAAACTGCCTAGTATCGGCGTTTGGATCTTTCTCGATGTTTCCAAAGAGTATACAACAAACTTTTGACAGAAATTGCCTAGCAACAACGATTGGAACCTTCTCGATGTCTCCAGCGAGCATATAACAAACAAATGCAGTCGTATAGCGAAAAAGATTTTCATCAGATATTCATTCGTGTGATCGCCTTGGAAAGTGATACATCGAGCAATTTACCGAGTGTCTCAGCAATTGTATTTTGTGTTTAAAATTATTCTACGCATAATAAAGAGTTATCCCGTTGACCGTGGATTCGTTTGGAATCATTAGTTAAACTTATCATTTGTTAATCTTATCATTTGTTAATCTTATCATTCATTAAACTCAATACTCATAATATTTTGTAAAATCTTGTATATTCGCGTAAATATAATCTCTGTTTCATAAAACGATAGCTAATTCAAACGAAGAATCGTTACACGCCTTAAATTCTAATGTTAACCCGACATATATATATATATATATATATATATATATATATATATATATATAATATATATTATATTATTTATATATATATATATATATATATATAAATAATATAATAATAAATCAAACTTGCTCGAGCCTGCTTGAATCTCTGTATCATTGTATCATAATGTGAGAACTTTCACAAGCCTAAATCCTGGCAGTCTGACGATCGAGAATATTGCTATCGGAAGAATCGCTCTCATCCGTAAACAAGATATTTCCAAGGATTGCGTTATAATTTTCTTAGCGGCTAACCATCGAATATTCGTCAAACGACATAATTTCGCACACGGCGAACCTTATAACGTACACCTTTTTGGCGTATTATTTTTCCCACTTTTTTTTTTTTTTTTTTTTTATTAACGTGGAGGAAATCCGCACGGACACCAGGTCGCTTCTGGGAAAAAGCGGCGTGGTAGTGGCAGACGCCAACGGACTAAAACCTCCACGATGACCGTCCCGGCAGCGATCTAGAGGAGCCCGGGAACTGGTGTGAGGGATACACCCCCTCCGCGCTCAATACACCCCCTAATGGAGCGATATGCGGCCACGTTACACCGCTCCTCGTCGCCGGAGCCGCCGTGCCAGACAATCCGGTTCCCCTGCCGGGCAGATTTGCGACGGACCTAGCGCACCTCACCGAAGCGCTTCCATGGCCTCTGCCGCGCCCTCGCCGGTCAATTCTCTCAGGGTGAGAGTATTATTTTTCCCACTGCTGCGTGTGAAACCCCTATTGGACAAACTGTTCTTTGCAATACATCGATGGATAAATACGCGCACAAACACGCAATACGTGCAATAGAATGCTCGAGGTCAATTTTGTGATCCTCTTTTTCAACAGATCTTCGCAAATCCGAAGGTGTAGAATTACCTCCCAAAGACATAAGATGACAACAAACACTTTCTTGACACACTGTATAACATTGAGGTATCCAGTTTTGCCACATACAATTTTGTCATTGTCACGTTTGACTTTGTTCATTGTAAAGTCAAATTTGCACACTCCATCTGTGAAATAGTACGAAGAAATCATAGTGACTTGTATTTCTTATGATATCATGATGCCACATAATATATAATACAATACAATAATTCGCGAACAGATCACTCGTTAATTGCTTTTAAAAGAATTACCACGGAAGCTTCCTAACACGGTACCCGGGGGCCAGGGATTTATTTCGTCGATAAGTTAGGTTATTAAACTTATGTTCTTTCATTGAAGACATCGATGGACGCTGTGTTCCAGAAATAGCCAATCACACTTGGCGAAGCATAATAGTAATTTACAATAACAAATACTTAAGAATGCCTAATTTTGTTAAACATAGGGTTCAATTTACAATTATGTAAATATTACTTCTTGAAAGTAACTTCTTAATCAATTTTAACAAATTTTGTAAAATCATGTAATAAATCTTATTATTTATCATACGCGTGTATTAAGCCAATTGCCAACCGAACACGTTCAAACTGTATTTTTTTCAAAACGGGACCTTAAGCTAAAAAGCTTTATTTCACATATTCGATTTGTTCTTGTATGTGGTATCAGCACCTAGTCGGATGCCCGCGTTATGCAGGACACCCTGATGGCGTTGAACGCAACGATTCAAATTGAACTGAAAAGTCGTTATGTTTTCAGAGGACTTGTGTGTAGAGGATGGTTGATCGTGAGATTTATTAGACAAGATTGCTCGTTGTTGAAACCTTCAAGTATATTTTCAAATGATTAAATAAATAATTATAGATAATGTTCGCAAAGACGGTAGATACTCGTAGATACTGATCCATAACTCTCGTGAACTCCTTACGATTGCGTCCGTTTAAACTGGTATAGTATAAACAGATCGGGGGAGAGTCGGAGAATTCAAATTCGTCTTTGTTCGACGGTTCGACGGTAACGTAACGGCGACATTGTTTTGCCCGGAGTTTATTTATTAATATATTATGTATGTCCTCACGATCTTGATACTCCGAAGCAAAAAAACAACAACATGATTTGAAATGTTCTCTAGCTCATGTACCGCTACGTGTACTTTCAAGGAGCAAAACTGACACAGTTCCGCTTGTGACGCGAGACGGAGATTATCGTTTCACTTCCTTTAACGCATTTTTGCCATTGAAAGACACTAATTTCTGTGACTTGCTTTATCTCTGTTATAAATCTCTCTTTATATTTAAAATTTTATAGTTTTTGTGCAAACGTAAAAGGTAAGTAAATATTAATAAATATTATAATAATATAATATAATGCTATATAATAATATTAATAAATACTTCGCTATTTACTTATTTTATTTCCATTAAGGTATATTGTATTTTTCATTGCATTACTTTCATTTTTATTTAGTGTAATAATAAACGCATACGTTAATATTCATTGGCATTAGTGTAATTGTAAGCTTCACTGTAAATTTAATAAAATTTATAAGAACGGAATTATTAAAAGGGTATATATGTGTAATTAAACTAGATTCTATTCTCAATGTTACTTCATTATTTTATTATTGTTTCATATATATATATATTTTTTTTAATTTACATGTGCTTCTAAGTTAATAGAACTAAACACATGTGTATGTATTAATTGCTATATACGTCATAATTTCAACCATAATATTAAATTATGGTATGTATTATTAAAAAGTATAGTTTAATGTATATATTAAATATATATCATTTATTCGTAGATTTTAAATATGGATACTGGATCAAAGAAGGAGATTAAAGAAATGATTACCAAAGATATATCGAATATACATAATTACTTTCATTTCGAACTTTTTTAGTCTTATTGTTACGTCGATTCTTATATTTCAAGATCTAGTCTTGTATGTACGCTGGGGAGCGCTTTTATTTATTGATTCAACAAAGAATATCGTTGTAGGTGTCATACATGCGAGTAAAAGTAACGAAGTACGAGCAGTTTCACTGTAACATACTTCCTGATAATTTCTCGTTATTTATACCATAAGAAAGTATCAAAGAGGAACTCTTATCTCGAACGTGGATCTATTTGTCGATAATGCATGCGTGTAATACTCGAGTGTCGTTCATACAGCGTAAATATACGTGCAGATACGTAAACCTTTTATGATTTTTGTATCAAAGGCAGACCTGCTATAATACTCGCAAGTGAAATATAATTCTACGAAAGAAAATGGAGCAAAAGAGTTTCCTTGGTAATATATTCTTCCTTTTTCATCACAAGTTTCCTCTTTGTTGTGCTTCTGTTACATTATAATCCTGTTAGATTTACGCGCGTAAAATTTCACTTTGTTGCACTATATATCTCATCATCGCCATCTGCCGAACACCTGTGAGAAACGCGGTTTACTTTGTCTCAAAGCGAGCAAACGTCTAATTTCACAAATTGGATTTTCATCAACAGCGAGAAGGGCATATGCGATGTAAAGGAGGCTGTAAGGGTGTCCTAGGGCTTACGGTGGTTGTCACGATGCCGGAAGTGGCGCCGAGCAGACACGTCAAGGGAGAATCAGAATCGCTATTGGCAAAAACCATCACGAACATTTGTCCTTCGCGCCACCAAAATTCTATCTTCTGAGATATTTTTCGCGTTTCCGAGGTCATCGCCACTCTCCTTAACTTTGCCTTACGATGTATAATATCTCGATGTTACGGTAGTTAGAAATTTGTATTAATTTGGAGAACCTTGCAAAAGTACGCAAATCTGCTACGATAGTCGGATAGAGAGTATCGGCAGAGATCTGTTCCTTTATCGTGAAACTCTCTCGGACAACTTAGATGCTACCAGATATCGATTCTCGCATCCAACCATTTCGTAATAAACGTAGATCACCCAAGAAATTTCTCAATTGTCATCCGTTAATTTCGCGCAACTTTTGCTTTATTTTAGCTACGTGGGAACCTATTAGTGCGCAAATGTTACCCCGAAAATGTTACTCCTCTGTGCCAAATATCGTTCACGTGTATAATCAAAGTTGCATAAAACCGCGTACAATTGCATCAGGAAATTTCTAATAATTTGCTCGTCTCGCAGGACGAAAACAGGCTCACGAAGGATCCCTCTGTTCTGGCTATCGAATGTACCGCAAGCACGTAGTTTCAAGTGTCCGTTCTCTAGAAAATTCGAAACAATTTATGGTCGATGGTCGAGTGAACGGTGCAACGGTCGAGTCGGAAAAATCAGAAAGACAAATCGTCATAGTTCGAACAGACCGGGAAGCAGAAACGCACTTCCATGATCATTTGTATCGTTGCTCGATCTGTTGCTGCGCAATGACCGAGCAAGCTGTTGATTTTTCTTTTTCTGCAATGCTACTATACTCTACACTCTATGCTTTATACCGTTCTTTTGCCCGCTATTTACCTTGTACGCGAACTTTTTATCGCTAGTGGATTGCAAAAATCCTTTTTTATCACGAATTTTACGTGACAATGCGTAGGTCAGGGTGGACGTAAGACAAAGGAAGGTGTAGATAAATAAGACAGGGTGTATTTAAAAATAATAAGTTATTTATTACAGTTTATTTAATATGTATACAGGCTATTCGTATTATAGCAGCGATAGCTAGTGTTAAATTAACAATGACAGTTTCCATCGTAGTTAATATTATATTGGTTATTGGCCATGACGAAGGCGAATTTTGATAGCCCTGGTCGAGGTCGGTGGTCTGGATCTATAACAAATAATACTATATTAATATAGCAAAGAAATGTCGTAAATATCGATATCATTTGCAAGGCGATTCTTTTTGGGCATAGTGAAATTATGTTGATCAGTTTGTGGATATTAGGTTGAAATTAGATAATAAAGTTATAGATTTACCCGTTTTAAGGGATTGTTCAGGCGCCGTTAATTCACTGGATATGTCGCCCTGAAGCAGGATGTTTAAATTTTGGATCATATATTGTACTGATAGGAAGTATTTTATCGATACAATTATGAGTTTATTTGATTAAAATATCTAACGTAGTGTCTAGTCACCAAACGAATTAGTAGATCAGCCGTGAACAATGGCAGTAATTTGTATAATAACAAAGGATAAGCCAAATATAGCAGAATGACTCATCGGCTAGCGGGAGGTTGTGTCTAATTATCAAAAGCGAAAGAAATATGAAAGATCCTAGTTTGTAGGACTTGTTGACAATCAATGTCAACAATTTTTTCGTTTGGTCCATAGAATGTTTTGAGTGGGCTGTATTTCGACACACGACAAAATTGATAACGTAAATAAATCTTATATATTTGTTTCAAGAAATGATAGCTTGTTTGTGAGCGGTATCTTTAGACAGGTTGTTGAAAACTGGATGTTAATTCGGATTTTATATGTTCAATAACTTCGCATGAGTATTTTAGTCAAATCTAGCACGAATCGAACAGGTGAAAACAATCTATACGGCGTTCGTGCTGAGGTGGTATGGTGATAGGTGCGTAAGGAACTACTCTTGGTGTTTTTAACGAACAATAGCTTATTTAGAACTAATCAACAATCAGAGTTAACAATTAACAATTAACAATTACACTTAACAGACAATTGGTAACAACTAACAAATAACGATAGACACCGAGAGATCATTCGACGCGTTGCTATGCAAATAATACCGAGGAGTTACGCATTTAATGGCGTAAGACAGACTGCCTGTGCTTTTGTTTCGGATCGCGCAGATTCTTCCCTTCGTAGCCCATCGATATCGTAGCTCTTCCGAGCTGTATGCTCTTCCGAGAATTCGGCGGAAAGAGTGTGAAGATATCGATGGTACATTGGGCACGTCGGTGTTGCGCTTTGGCGGCGTCGCGCTTTGCATCCGGAGCCGTTGAAAAGTTCCGTGGCCCGTGCCGCCACAGTGCTTGGCAGGCTTTTATTTTGTTTACCTAGTGGATCGGTATGATAGAGTTCGAGACATGTGGAAAGTACGGCTTCCAGGCAAGCAGGGGCTGATTCAGCGCATTAAAATAAGAAGAAAATTTCGTATAAACGTTTTCGAGTAGACGCTTGCTTTGTGTCACAGTACTTTCTTACCTATCTTTAGAGAAATTACTCGAATCGATCAGTTCCAGTTTCTACGGAAACGCGAATGCGTCGCGTCATAGATCGTCCATCTTGTTCGAACAGCTTACACGAATTTGTCGAAAATTTTGATCGTCACGTCAACTAACGTTTTATAAGTAAGAGATTTTAAACGCCCCCGTATTTAATAATCGAACGGATTCGGATCCGAAGAGCGTATTGGTCCGGAAATAAGGCCAGCACGATTTATCTATTTTCCAAGAAATCGTTCATCTGTGTAATGTTTAGCATCGCAAAATAAGCTATAAGCGGAACGTATGGTCATATTAGGCATATTATGTTATATAAAATTTTCTTCTTATTTCAGTATTCAGAATCAACCTCTGCCATATTTTCCACGTGTTCTGATTCACCTTGTATAATATATAAGAATGATAATTGCAAATATATTTGTATAATAACTCTATGATAAGCGCTTAATAATACATACAGTGAACTTGTAGAGAGTAACGTTTGCTGACTGTCGGAGGCACATTGTTGCTGTCTATGCAAAGACAAGTGCCCATTTCTTGTCGAAGAACTCCAGTCAATTCTAGCGTTTCACCCACATAAGTTTTCAACGCTGAAACATGAAAATATATAGTCGTTATTTTTTAGCTTTGCCTCTATTTGATCTTCATCTTATCTGCTTACGCGCTTAATAATAGAACTAGGTTTGGTCTACGTAAAAAGTAACTTCTTTTTATTAAGACTCATATTTATTAAGATTTAATAAGATACAATTTATTAAGATACATGTAACGAAAGGCAGGAAGTAGTAACATTTTACGTGAATTTGCATGGATCGAATATGCTGATGTGCTTACGAATAAGAGAGTATTGATCGATAATTATTAAAGCCAATTGTTTGTGACATGGGAATAAGCAAAAGTCATTTTTAAGTTTAAAGATCTTTAGTTTAGTATTGAAATGTGTTTAATGTATTTTAGCAAAAGTAGATAAAATAGGAATATTAAAAAGTTGTGTTTGGAAGACAAAATTTGACAAAAATGATGCATATACAAATGCTATCTGTGGTCATTAATATATTTTTTCGTTATCGACAGAACATTTTCCCTTGATTTTATTGACATACTGGATTAATCACTTCTTTAAGTTACTCGTTCTTGAAACAACATCAAAATCGTATATTGTTTCGTGCTAAAAAATCTACTAAATCCATTGACAGTGAAACGATATTTCGTATACGGTTCTTACAAGAATTATTATTATTTAAGACTTAGGAAAACGTATATACAGTAGCCACGCACACTGTGCGTATTTCTGGCGCGCGTTTCCGTTCAGTGACAGTACTTCGGCGGACTGGATTGCCGAAGCGAAAGGGTTAAAAAAATACGATAAAATCACATGTAGCTCTCTATTTGTCTAGTCGCTTTTGTAGCAATATCACTATGTCCTCTGACATACTTGAGGTTTCTTACAATTCATAAATTAAATGAACAACTGTGCAAGCGAAATCGCTGCTGTAGAATCCCCGCTTCTGTAGAATCAGTCGTATGGATTTCAAAATTTAGTGTGTCGCCGGGATTAGCGTTATCCAAAGTACGCCACAGGAATAGAACATAAAGATATTTCTCAAAATTTGTTATTGCTGGTATGATATTGCTGAAATACAAGGCTGCAGTTTCGTAATGTCGTCAAAACATTCAGTTCTTTTTTGGTCAGTCACTTTTCGCGTGCTTTGTATTGCTCTGTCGAATTTGAAAGTTTCTATTACGATAGCGGATGGTGCGAAAGACGCAAGTTTCTAGTATTTTAGAGATGTCTGAACGTCAGCTGCGTGATTATGTAACAAAAAATGGAGATATCCACTGAAATATTTTAACACGCAAGAGATTTCATGTTAAGACAATACACGCAAAGTAAATACACACGAATATAATAGTATATCCCTTTCGATGTCATTCGATTTTTGTATCATTCATTTTTTCCCCGATATATTTGAGCGATTCGAGATAAACAGGATACACTTCTAAACAATTTCTCTCAAAAGTGGCAGGAATTAATATTTTTTTATTCTGAAAACAAATAACTCTGGAAATATTGAAAATGTAAAAGAATAGGAAGCTTAAAATCCGTTCACTTGTCGATGCAATGAGCAGAACTATACATATTTGCGATAATAAGAAGATAAAGTATCTCTAATGATACTTTTAATACATCAAAAGGCAAATACTATAAAAAGATTCGACGCGCTCTTTGAATACAGCTACTATCAAGATGTATAAACATTAGAACACATAATTAGCCTAGATCGTGTCGAAGTAGTAAGTACGTATGTACTTTTGACGAATTTTTAAATTCAAAATTCTTTTGAAATCACGTTTAAAATACAGTTATTCTTAGAATATGATTTAAAATATAATCTTCTTTTTACTTTTTGCGTAATTTATTACGCAAATCATTACTAAAGAAAGTTACTTTCCAGTTGTGTTACAAAGTAATCCACTTTGTATACAGGTATGTAATAAATTGCCGGAAACTTTGATGAGAACGAACTTTTTATTAAAAAAAGTGACATCTTTCATGTATGATTTCCTCTTCAATCTAATATTTGCTTGGTAGTAGTATATCAAATATTTTTGAGCTAAAAGTAAGTAATAAATATTCGGTAGGTTTATATGCGGAATGCATAAATAATTGTTATGAGTATTGAAAGTATTACATTTTTCTGTCTAAATCGTTTCGGTTCAATTTGGAAAATCTTATTCTGCGTGTGCAATTAATACCAGCAGCATGTCAACTCTAAAGTTTCATATCACGAAAAGAGTTTATGCAAAAGACGAATAAGAGTTAAGTTTGACATCGAGTAAAGAAAACCCAATTTGAAATTGATCTAACAGTGTTTTTCTAAATTATTTCTAGGTATTGTTCAATTTGTTCTTTTCTCAATATTGTTGGATTTAATTAACGCAGCGTCATATTTACGCTAATATCTGCTTGTTAAGCATAATTTTAATATATAATAACATGATCTATAACTCTTTACAATTTATATTTTATCATGGCATATGTTTTAGAATATTCTCCGGCTTCTTGTAATTTTTATTCATACCTATTCCACGTGTATCATGTTCTCTTTATTAACTTGAAACGTTTTACACGCACAGGTGTACGCGAGTACTATCAATTACACGTACATACAGAACTTCCTCAAGCTAATATTATCAACTCTAGAGCTATTAATAAATGTTCATAAAGGGGATACTTCTTCACGACATGTAGTTTAATAGTTTATTAACACATTGACTGCCACGCGTGTTTTCAAAAAAATCTGCGTCAGGCCACGCGTACAGCAGTACCAAGCGTTCTCTGCTAGGTGCTCCTATCGATATTTTAGTAATGCGAATCGCTCAAGTGGTGGTCTCAAGAATGATCTTTCGTTTCGCTTGTTCGCTACATTAAAACCGCTAGCTGTTGTCGAATATAACGAAGGAAAGTGTGGTATAGATTATTCCGATCAAATGGTTTCTTATGCCACCACAATTAGAAAAGGAATCAAATGGTACAGAAAACGTGGCATTCAATTCCTTCTGGGAATTTCTGTTGTAAACGCTTTGACGGTTCACAAAATTGCAACAAGGAAAAATATAAATATTGGAATATTTAGACAATTACTAGTTGCAAAATTATTAGGGTTGTCTAAAAATACGAAGAAGAAGAATGATTCCGGAAGAAGCATTAGACGCGCGTGCAAACTATGTTATGCAAGTAAAAGACGTCGAATGGACCGAACAAAGGCACAAAAGAATTTGAAGAAAACAACAACTTCTTGTCCAAATTGTCCCGACCAACCTCAGCTATGTATAGAATGTTTTTCTTTATTTTATTTTTATTTTATATTTTTTATTTTATAACAATTTTTATTTACAACGTATTACAACGTATTTTTATTTTATAACAATTCAACAGTTTTATTATTATGAAATATCTTTTCAAATACCTACGACGATCCTTAGCAAGTAGTCAAATAAGCGACACCCGAATATGGGTTACGCGGCCTGACCAGAAACTTTGCTGACACCCGAATGCGGGTGTCGTGGTAGTCAACGTGTTAATAAATGTTCTTCAGTAAATTATTAATTTGAATTAAAATACTGGTGGAACTAATATACCTAATTTTGTTTTTATCATGTATTGTTTATGTAGATAGCTTGCTGAAAAAATTGTGCAGGAACGAATCGCGTAACAAAGTACAGTGCATTCGAGATGTAACATTTCAGTGCAAATAATAAATTATTTTCAAACAAATAATCAAAATTTTTATTTAAATCTTCTCGAGATTTTTACGTATTACAAGACAATTGTTATTTTATAAATTCAGAAACATAGTTATATCCACTGTATATACTACGTACATATATGTATAAAATATATGATTTTTTAGGAATATCTCTCTACTTTAAACTGTTACTAGCAAAAATACTTTGCAAGTAGCATTCTTATATGTTGGATTACAAGCTATTTCAATTAGCCTTGTAGTGAATATACTGTACAATATTTGTAATTTTAGCGAATGTCGTGATATTGTTCTGTAGGAGTACCAAAACATAGTTATCTTCTATTAGCAAATAAAATTCTATTTTTGATGAAATTTAGTAAAAAATATTAAAGTATCCGAGGAACAATTTCTTTTGCCTGCAAAAGTCACTTTGAGCAGGTGAAATCGAATCCTCAAGATTTTGATTAACTTGTGATGATCCGAGATACAGTAAAACTTTGCATCGCTCTATTGAAAAATATTCGTGCGCTAGGAATAAATCTCGAGTAAATAATGAGTTTGCTATTTTAAAGATAAAACGTGTAACAGGCATTACATGTAAGAAATACAATGCGGGCAAAATAACAGCTCACTTAACACTTCTGTTAATTTCTAAATACATAGGATTTTTCACCAGATATTAGCGCTTTTATTGGAACAAACAAATGAAAATGAACAATTCCGTGTAACATATTTCGGAGCCATATTGATCTGATATGTCAAACATATACATTGATATTTCGAAAATTAAAAATTATTTTCTAGAGTTGACATGTTGTTTTTCAGGTAAGTAAAATGTTTTTTAATGTATACTATATCTAATTTATTAAGTGTAATTACTAGTTATTTGCCCCACTTTTATAATTTCCTTTGTATATTATATACATTATAATCTAAAACGTATTTGTTCAACGTATTTGTCGTCCAATACCGATGATTTAGTCATAGACCGAATTTCTTTTACCTGTAAGTTCAATATTTTGGCAACTGAGACTAAATTAGAAGGTGTCCGTTTAATTTTTCTTCTACCTTTTCCCATAGAAAAATGTTTGAAAGTCCAAAACAGAAAAGAGAGAAATGGTCAGAGGAGAACATGAATGGGGCTTCGAAGCTACTCTTCAAAAATAAAATGGCCCAAAGACAGGTCACTGAAGCTTTCAATGTTTCAAAAACGACGAATGTGAAGTCTGGGCACACGTCGAATGCGCAGATCAAGAAAATATTAAGTATTTTCCATACGATATACATAATAATCAAATTTGAATAAGAATATGTATACTGACATCTAGAGGACTTTTTAAAACATTATTAACCATTTAGAGCAAAAGATCAAATAATTAAATAATTGATCGGTACTGGACGACAATTTTTCGTTTCCTACAAATTCCGACATTACTATTCTTGCACATTGTTAATTCGTCAATTCGTATTATTGAATTTCATAAAATTAATTTTCCTACTTTTATCAAGTTCCATTTGTGCTATAAAGTCACTTTGTAAATTCTCACTTTTATCAACTCTAGCACAAGGTACCGTGCGACTCTCCCCTGCATCTTAATTTGTATGTGATTCGAAATCCAAATTATTCGATATTTTTCATACCAAACTACGATAAAGATTCTTAACAACTTCTGCAAGATTACCTATACTAGCATTTATGACGTTCCTGTCTCACAAGATCAATAACCAAGCCTTTTCCTCGATTCTTTTTCTCTGATGAAACGTTAAATAGTTTTCTTCCTTCTTTCTGTCCGGATGAATTTTATCTTTTTCGTAGGTCATTGATATCTGGTCGCTTTTTTAAATTACTTTTTCCGTAGTTTTCATGTCACAATAAAGAGATTAAAAAATGCTGGATCAAAATTCTTAATGCTTTTCTCACCCACTCCGTACTGTTATCTTTCTGTTCATGTTCAAAATAGCGAATAGAGGTACATATAGAGGCGAATACTTCTGTGTTTAGTCTATTGACACCCCCTCCCTCTCGCCCCTTGATGAGGTTGACTCGTGTTAGATTACAATATCAGTTTGCCTAACAATCAGAACTACATGGAATTTTGGGGATATACAGGCTGAGTCTTCAACAGCAAACCACCTGAATAATTCTTTCAATTTTTTGAGACGCAGGGAAATGTTTGAAACAAAAGTTGTTTGGTTTCGAGGAGGCTATTACGCGATGGAGAAAGTTTTTCTCAGATGGACGCGTTTACGAGTTTTAAAGAACACTTTAATAGGCTTCGTTTTTTCTTTTAAGTGTAGCCGTGTAGTTTTGAATACCTATTTGTCCCATTGTTGCTCTTTTGAAGACGGATTTAAATATCGCGGTCATTTAAGGTCACTCAAGGTCATAAAACGTAGTAAAATAGTCCAATCGAACGTAATGTTTCAATATTCCGAAACAAAGGAAAATGGATTTACCATTTTCAAGATAAGCGGCCCGTTTATAAAACACCATTAAACTAGGAGACGCAATCAATTGGAGAAAAGATAAATTTTCTGTGACTACTTATCGTACTCGAATTCGACTCTACATCTTCGTTACTTTGTCGAAATTGCTATGTATAATAATTATTAATTATGAATAACGAAAGAAATCCTTAACCGAAAAATACTTCGTTATTCAGTATTCGTTGTTTAATATAATTATAAAACACCAATCAATAATAACACAGGTACTTCACAGTGAGATATTTGAATTATTCATCTAATATAAAGAATAAGAATTTTGGAACAAAAAATTAAACGGTTAGTACAAACATTCGATAATTGCACGAAAAAGTCCTCTACGTAGTTACACAGCCGTCGTGTCCACTTTGAGAAGGACAGATTTCCCTGAGGTATCGCGGAAATTTGGCGGTCCATTGCGATCGAGCAGTGTAACATGATCCAATATTATCAGTTATCGTTGAGACAATGTATCCGAGTAATCATTCAAAACTGAAAATTGCCTTATTTTAGGCTTTTTAAAATTAAATTTCCACTAACGCATTTGTAGGATTTCCCCGACTAAAATAAGATCAAACATGATATAATATGAATAATATTTAATTATCAATTATTAAGTAAGCAAATATGTTCCAAATTTTATCGTGTTTGGTGTCATTTTAACCAGTAAAACGCGAGAAACATATTAGCAAAAATTTCATTGATCAAAAATCGCAAATAAGAATCTTTCAACTTATCGCCAGTCTTTAACGAGGCTCTCTTTCTCTTTCATTCGCGTTGTCAATTTTGAGGAATAGAGTCGTTCCTACGTCTCCATAATTGTAACGTTTCAGTCCCGATTTTTGTGCAATTATCGAATGTAATTATTAAAATTGTATACACGACATATTACAAACATTGAATCGAATCTTCTTCTGCAAAACGTTATCGAACACGAAAAAACGAACACGAATAATCGAATCGAAAATTACTAAACGATCGGCTGTTGGATAAGTGTTTACTAAGAATCTGACTAAGTACACTCTCTTAAATGCAAATGACTCATTGAACTTTTTTGATATTAACTTTTTAATGAACGGCAATCCTCGAATAAAATCTTACTCAAACTGATAACATTAACAAAATATTTAAAAAATGTCAAAATCGGCGGTATCTCCTTTTTTTGTAAATATTTACCGGCTATTGAATCCATTGATTCTCGATTGCCTTATCTGTTTGCTTGTGTATATCTTTTATATATACATAGATGGATACACAAATAAGTTTCGTCTATGGCGAGATCAATTTAGCCACCTGAGTAACCAGCTATCTTTCGAATCAACAGATACAATACCGATACAATGATACGACATGCGATGTACATACTCGAAACGTTACAGATTGAATCAATGAATTAATGAATTAATGAAGAGTAACTGCTAATCATTGGTAGGATACACGCTTGTTAAAGATCGAAGATGTCCGTGAATTAATTAGCTTTGAAATTAAAAGGTTAGGTACGTGGGAGATTTTGCGTTTGAGGAAAATTATTCGAAGATAGCAATATGGTTGATGATACGGAAGTGTAGGGGTAATAGGGTGAATGCAACGAGCAATGTATAATAAACAACTGATAATTGGTAATAATGTATAAATAATTCGTAACGATTAAGAATAGAAGCAGATAGTAATATTTAATTAGAACCCATGTTTTTTGTTTCAACTTCCAATTTATGTTCCTTTGATAGCAAAAACTAAAATAGAATTGATTATAATAAATTTTGAATATAGGAGATTGAAAATTGAAATGGTTTATCAATTGGGCTGATTTCAAACTAATCTCGTAAAAAAGTTGTAAAGAGGAGAAATATAGCTTTAAGAAATACGCAATTAGTCGAGTGTTTACGGTACGTGCCAATAACAAGACAAGCTTTTGACTTTTGGAGAAGTCGACTGTAACAAAAATATATTATATTATATTATATTATATATTATATTATATATTATAGCTATAATTTTAGCAGATACTGTTTATCTATTTCGTTTTGCGTGTATTAACGTTCTCATGGTGTATCGTATAGTAATTAATGCATCAGATTATATACATATCGGTGTTTGTAGGTAACACGTTATACAGAGTGGAGAAGCAGCATCAAATTGTCACGATTGCGAAATAAAATGAGTGAACGGCTGGTGAACGAGCAAAATACTCGTACAATAACAAGTGAATGTAAAGGGAGCTCTAAATTCCAAGAAATTCCATTTTATCAGCCGAACAAAATGTATAATCTGATAACGTTTTGAGGATAGTAAGTTAGGCAGGCGAAAAAAATAGGTGTTAACGATCAAGTATAACAGATACAGTAGTAAATATTCAACAATTTTTCAACCGTAATGTATTTATACACAAATCTGCGTACTTTGTATCAAAGTTTCTGTTGAAAATGACAACGTGAGTTCGTGCTCGCCATCCATATGCAGATGCGTTAGTGATAAGAAATAGTAACTAGAGGATGATGCTAGTTA
Source organism: Bombus vancouverensis nearcticus (assembly GCF_051014615.1). NCBI lineage: Eukaryota > Metazoa > Arthropoda > Insecta > Hymenoptera > Apidae > Bombus > Bombus vancouverensis. Next base: position 498,864 of record NW_027468936.1, on the reverse strand, counting down.
CAATCGATAGATTTAATCGATAGGCTTAAGATGCTTTTTTGTTTTTATCCCTAGTTTTTGTAAGCGTGTGCAATAAAGGCTTTTTTTGGCTCAGAACGGTGTAATAGATTTATCCATTCAATAAAATAATAACTACTCTGATCTTACCTCTGAGTATAGAAATAACAACAGTTTCGATACATATATTTTTATGTACAGCATGTATAAAAAGTGTCAGGGCGTATAAGTGTCCACTAGCGTGATTTCGGAGGATCGGAGCCTCTGGATCGATTGATTCATGCAAAATTTTGTAAAAATTGACGTTTGCTGGCACCGTATGCTACTTAGCACGAGGATCAAATGGAACTTTACTGGGAAAGTATATTTGGATACCATGACGTGCAAGATATTATTCTTGTATATGTAGGATTTCTATACATTTTAATCAATTTACTTTTTTTAATCAATTTAATCCTCATTTTATCAATAAATCCAATTATTTTGCCATCTATCTCTATTACCGACTATCGAATTGTTCGTTGTTCCAAAAATGTGTTGCGCGCAATACTGGGCACTATTAAATAAATTTTCATTTAAATAATTGTTTAAATGTTAAAAGACAGAAATAAATTATTTGCAATTTCAACAAGTTTAGATATATTATTTAAAATAATGAGATTAATTGTTATTTACAAATTTTAGTTTCTATTTATTCTAAAAGAAAGCTAATAAAATCAGAATCTTTGTTTGAAAGTCTTTTTTCACGCAGTAGATAATTCTGTAATAATGTGAAATCACGCTGATTGCTCCATTCTGTTTATCACGGGCTATCCCACCTGCTAACGAAAACTTGTTGTTTTCTCGTTGATGTCACATTGCTTACTTTCTACCTGACTGCGAAATATAAACTTGTTGCGAATAATCTCGATGTAAGACCCAATGAAATTTCAACGTCATTTCTCCAGAAAACGGTTCAATTGCGACTCATAGCTTATTTTGAAAAGTTGGCAAGTTGGTCCTCGCGATGAGTAGACGTTTGTAAAACTGTATCATCCAGAGTTGTAGAATTAGGATGGTCCGGTCAAATAAGTGTATTTTTTATATACTCTGTACATATACAGGCTTTTCCAGAATAATTCCATACCGCCAGACAGGATAAGACGTCAAACAAGAAAAAAAACATTTTTCTTTTCTTCAGCTTATTTTTGCGCGTAAACTTTTTGTATTTAAAGCTAAAGTTTGAAATAGTTGTCGATACTCTGTCACACTGAATGTATTTGATTGTAAGCTAGCTCAAGCAGAAACAAAGCCTTATACAAGAAAACTTCATCCTCTTCCTTTGACTTACTTTTGCATACAGAAAAATCTGCAGTCTAAGTGTGCTATCCTGAGGTTCCTTGATTATACATATCTTTTCTAAATTTTTCGTTTCTGTTAACAAAACTTCCATAAATGATAAAGTGCAGGTATTCCTAAAGGAAAAAAATGTAAAGAAACTAAAATTAACGCCCAAACACCCAAAATTTCAACATTAACCCGCCATATATATATTGTTAAATATGTAAATTCGCACGTTCGTGGGGAGACGCGATCTCGAGGAAGTGCGCCAACGGGAATCGTAAATTCCCGTTACGATTGACTAATCGACGCCACGAATCGTTCAATCCCTTATTTCTTTTGGGATAATGAGGGTAGTTAACATGAAGAGAACGCTGCTATTAACAGATTATTATATATGTCGGAGATGAAAGGAAAACCGGAGCCTTCCCTTTGCAATTTTGAGGAAGCCTTCTAATGCTTTAGCCTAGATTTTATCATAACTGTAATTAAGCAATTGTCATTTGTAATTGTTTGACATTTGTGAAAGCGAAAGTGGGTTCGAGGTGACAACTGGTCGCCGAACGTAGCCACGGTCACGGGATAAACGTTTTGCCTGACGAAGGTGTGGATCGGTTGTATTGTTCTCCCTAGAAATCACATAGAATTGTACTTTGGAGATGCTGATATAATGGGACACACGTTGTATTAGGAATCAATCTCCAGACAGAAACTGCCTAGTATCGGCGTTTGGATCTTTCTCGATGTTTCCAAAGAGTATACAACAAACTTTTGACAGAAATTGCCTAGCAACAACGATTGGAACCTTCTCGATGTCTCCAGCGAGCATATAACAAACAAATGCAGTCGTATAGCGAAAAAGATTTTCATCAGATATTCATTCGTGTGATCGCCTTGGAAAGTGATACATCGAGCAATTTACCGAGTGTCTCAGCAATTGTATTTTGTGTTTAAAATTATTCTACGCATAATAAAGAGTTATCCCGTTGACCGTGGATTCGTTTGGAATCATTAGTTAAACTTATCATTTGTTAATCTTATCATTTGTTAATCTTATCATTCATTAAACTCAATACTCATAATATTTTGTAAAATCTTGTATATTCGCGTAAATATAATCTCTGTTTCATAAAACGATAGCTAATTCAAACGAAGAATCGTTACACGCCTTAAATTCTAATGTTAACCCGACATATATATATATATATATATATATATATATATAAATAATATAATAATAAATCAAACTTGCTCGAGCCTGCTTGAATCTCTGTATCATTGTATCATAATGTGAGAACTTTCACAAGCCTAAATCCTGGCAGTCTGACGATCGAGAATATTGCTATCGGAAGAATCGCTCTCATCCGTAAACAAGATATTTCCAAGGATTGCGTTATAATTTTCTTAGCGGCTAACCATCGAATATTCGTCAAACGACATAATTTCGCACACGGCGAACCTTATAACGTACACCTTTTTGGCGTATTATTTTTCCCACTTTTTTTTTTTTTTTTTTTTATTAACGTGGAGGAAATCCGCACGGACACCAGGTCGCTTCTGGGAAAAAGCGGCGTGGTAGTGGCAGACGCCAACGGACTAAAACCTCCACGATGACCGTCCCGGCAGCGATCTAGAGGAGCCCGGGAACTGGTGTGAGGGATACACCCCCTCCGCGCTCAATACACCCCCTAATGGAGCGATATGCGGCCACGTTACACCGCGCCTCGTCGCCGGAGCCGCCGTGCCAGACAATCCGGTTCCCCTGCCGGGCAGATTTGCGACGGACCTAGCGCACCTCACCGAAGCGCTTCCATGGCCTCTGCCGCGCCCTCGCCGGTCAATTCTCTCAGGGTGAGAGTATTATTTTTCCCACTGCTGCGTGTGAAACCCCTATTGGACAAACTGTTCTTTGCAATACATCGATGGATAAATACGCGCACAAACACGCAATACGTGCAATAGAATGCTCGAGGTCAATTTTGTGATCCTCTTTTTCAACAGATCTTCGCAAATCCGAAGGTGTAGAATTACCTCCCAAAGACATAAGATGACAACAAACACTTTCTTGACACACTGTATAACATTGAGGTATCCAGTTTTGCCACATACAATTTTGTCATTGTCACGTTTGACTTTGTTCATTGTAAAGTCAAATTTGCACACTCCATCTGTGAAATAGTACGAAGAAATCATAGTGACTTGTATTTCTTATGATATCATGATGCCACATAATATATAATACAATACAATAATTCGCGAACAGATCACTCGTTAATTGCTTTTAAAAGAATTACCACGGAAGCTTCCTAACACGGTACCCGGGGGCCAGGGATTTATTTCGTCGATAAGTTAGGTTATTAAACTTATGTTCTTTCATTGAAGACATCGATGGACGCTGTGTTCCAGAAATAGCCAATCACACTTGGCGAAGCATAATAGTAATTTACAATAACAAATACTTAAGAATGCCTAATTTTGTTAAACATAGGGTTCAATTTACAATTATGTAAATATTACTTCTTGAAAGTAACTTCTTAATCAATTTTAACAAATTTTGTAAAATCATGTAATAAATCTTATTATTTATCATACGCGTGTATTAAGCCAATTGCCAACCGAACACGTTCAAACTGTATTTTTTTCAAAACGGGACCTTAAGCTAAAAAGCTTTATTTCACATATTCGATTTGTTCTTGTATGTGGTATCAGCACCTAGTCGGATGCCCGCGTTATGCAGGACACCCTGATGGCGTTGAACGCAACGATTCAAATTGAACTGAAAAGTCGTTATGTTTTCAGAGGACTTGTGTGTAGAGGATGGTTGATCGTGAGATTTATTAGACAAGATTGCTCGTTGTTGAAACCTTCAAGTATATTTTCAAATGATTAAATAAATAATTATAGATAATGTTCGCAAAGACGGTAGATACTCGTAGATACTGATCCATAACTCTCGTGAACTCCTTACGATTGCGTCCGTTTAAACTGGTATAGTATAAACAGATCGGGGGAGAGTCGGAGAATTCAAATTCGTCTTTGTTCGACGGTTCGACGGTAACGTAACGGCGACATTGTTTTGCCCGGAGTTTATTTATTAATATATTATGTATGTCCTCACGATCTTGATACTCCGAAGCAAAAAAACAACAACATGATTTGAAATGTTCTCTAGCTCATGTACCGCTACGTGTACTTTCAAGGAGCAAAACTGACACAGTTCCGCTTGTGACGCGAGACGGAGATTATCGTTTCACTTCCTTTAACGCATTTTTGCCATTGAAAGACACTAATTTCTGTGACTTGCTTTATCTCTGTTATAAATCTCTCTTTATATTTAAAATTTTATAGTTTTTGTGCAAACGTAAAAGGTAAGTAAATATTAATAAATATTATAATAATATAATATAATGCTATATAATAATATTAATAAATACTTCGCTATTTACTTATTTTATTTCCATTAAGGTATATTGTATTTTTCATTGCATTACTTTCATTTTTATTTAGTGTAATAATAAACGCATACGTTAATATTCATTGGCATTAGTGTAATTGTAAGCTTCACTGTAAATTTAATAAAATTTATAAGAACGGAATTATTAAAAGGGTATATATGTGTAATTAAACTAGATTCTATTCTCAATGTTACTTCATTATTTTATTATTGTTTCATATATATATATATTTTTTTTAATTTACATGTGCTTCTAAGTTAATAGAACTAAACACATGTGTATGTATTAATTGCTATATACGTCATAATTTCAACCATAATATTAAATTATGGTATGTATTATTAAAAAGTATAGTTTAATGTATATATTAAATATATATCATTTATTCGTAGATTTTAAATATGGATACTGGATCAAAGAAGGAGATTAAAGAAATGATTACCAAAGATATATCGAATATACATAATTACTTTCATTTCGAACTTTTTTAGTCTTATTGTTACGTCGATTCTTATATTTCAAGATCTAGTCTTGTATGTACGCTGGGGAGCGCTTTTATTTATTGATTCAACAAAGAATATCGTTGTAGGTGTCATACATGCGAGTAAAAGTAACGAAGTACGAGCAGTTTCACTGTAACATACTTCCTGATAATTTCTCGTTATTTATACCATAAGAAAGTATCAAAGAGGAACTCTTATCTCGAACGTGGATCTATTTGTCGATAATGCATGCGTGTAATACTCGAGTGTCGTTCATACAGCGTAAATATACGTGCAGATACGTAAACCTTTTATGATTTTTGTATCAAAGGCAGACCTGCTATAATACTCGCAAGTGAAATATAATTCTACGAAAGAAAATGGAGCAAAAGAGTTTCCTTGGTAATATATTCTTCCTTTTTCATCACAAGTTTCCTCTTTGTTGTGCTTCTGTTACATTATAATCCTGTTAGATTTACGCGCGTAAAATTTCACTTTGTTGCACTATATATCTCATCATCGCCATCTGCCGAACACCTGTGAGAAACGCGGTTTACTTTGTCTCAAAGCGAGCAAACGTCTAATTTCACAAATTGGATTTTCATCAACAGCGAGAAGGGCATATGCGATGTAAAGGAGGCTGTAAGGGTGTCCTAGGGCTTACGGTGGTTGTCACGATGCCGGAAGTGGCGCCGAGCAGACACGTCAAGGGAGAATCAGAATCGCTATTGGCAAAAACCATCACGAACATTTGTCCTTCGCGCCACCAAAATTCTATCTTCTGAGATATTTTTCGCGTTTCCGAGGTCATCGCCACTCTCCTTAACTTTGCCTTACGATGTATAATATCTCGATGTTACGGTAGTTAGAAATTTGTATTAATTTGGAGAACCTTGCAAAAGTACGCAAATCTGCTACGATAGTCGGATAGAGAGTATCGGCAGAGATCTGTTCCTTTATCGTGAAACTCTCTCGGACAACTTAGATGCTACCAGATATCGATTCTCGCATCCAACCATTTCGTAATAAACGTAGATCACCCAAGAAATTTCTCAATTGTCATCCGTTAATTTCGCGCAACTTTTGCTTTATTTTAGCTACGTGGGAACCTATTAGTGCGCAAATGTTACCCCGAAAATGTTACTCCTCTGTGCCAAATATCGTTCACGTGTATAATCAAAGTTGCATAAAACCGCGTACAATTGCATCAGGAAATTTCTAATAATTTGCTCGTCTCGCAGGACGAAAACAGGCTCACGAAGGATCCCTCTGTTCTGGCTATCGAATGTACCGCAAGCACGTAGTTTCAAGTGTCCGTTCTCTAGAAAATTCGAAACAATTTATGGTCGATGGTCGAGTGAACGGTGCAACGGTCGAGTCGGAAAAATCAGAAAGACAAATCGTCATAGTTCGAACAGACCGGGAAGCAGAAACGCACTTCCATGATCATTTGTATCGTTGCTCGATCTGTTGCTGCGCAATGACCGAGCAAGCTGTTGATTTTTCTTTTTCTGCAATGCTACTATACTCTACACTCTATGCTTTATACCGTTCTTTTGCCCGCTATTTACCTTGTACGCGAACTTTTTATCGCTAGTGGATTGCAAAAATCCTTTTTTATCACGAATTTTACGTGACAATGCGTAGGTCAGGGTGGACGTAAGACAAAGGAAGGTGTAGATAAATAAGACAGGGTGTATTTAAAAATAATAAGTTATTTATTACAGTTTATTTAATATGTATACAGACTATTCGTATTATAGCAGCGATAGCTAGTGTTAAATTAACAATGACAGTTTCCATCGTAGTTAATATTATATTGGTTATTGGCCATGACGAAGGCGAATTTTGATAGCCCTGGTCGAGGTCGGTGGTCTGGATCTATAACAAATAATACTATATTAATATAGCAAAGAAATGTCGTAAATATCGATATCATTTGCAAGGCGATTCTTTTTGGGCATAGTGAAATTATGTTGATCAGTTTGTGGATATTAGGTTGAAATTAGATAATAAAGTTATAGATTTACCCGTTTTAAGGGATTGTTCAGGCGCCGTTAATTCACTGGATATGTCGCCCTGAAGCAGGATGTTTAAATTTTGGATCATATATTGTACTGATAGGAAGTATTTTATCGATACAATTATGAGTTTATTTGATTAAAATATCTAACGTAGTGTCTAGTCACCAAACGAATTAGTAGATCAGCCGTGAACAATGGCAGTAATTTGTATAATAACAAAGGATAAGCCAAATATAGCAGAATGACTCATCGGCTAGCGGGAGGTTGTGTCTAATTATCAAAAGCGAAAGAAATATGAAAGATCCTAGTTTGTAGGACTTGTTGACAATCAATGTCAACAATTTTTTCGTTTGGTCCATAGAATGTTTTGAGTGGGCTGTATTTCGACACACGACAAAATTGATAACGTAAATAAATCTTATATATTTGTTTCAAGAAATGATAGCTTGTTTGTGAGCGGTATCTTTAGACAGGTTGTTGAAAACTGGATGTTAATTCGGATTTTATATGTTCAATAACTTCGCATGAGTATTTTAGTCAAATCTAGCACGAATCGAACAGGTGAAAACAATCTATACGGCGTTCGTGCTGAGGTGGTATGGTGATAGGTGCGTAAGGAACTACTCTTGGTGTTTTTAACGAACAATAGCTTATTTAGAACTAATCAACAATCAGAGTTAACAATTAACAATTAACAATTACACTTAACAGACAATTGGTAACAACTAACAAATAACGATAGACACCGAGAGATCATTCGACGCGTTGCTATGCAAATAATACCGAGGAGTTACGCATTTAATGGCGTAAGACAGACTGCCTGTGCTTTTGTTTCGGATCGCGCAGATTCTTCCCTTCGTAGCCCATCGATATCGTAGCTCTTCCGAGCTGTATGCTCTTCCGAGAATTCGGCGGAAAGAGTGTGAAGATATCGATGGTACATTGGGCACGTCGGTGTTGCGCTTTGGCGGCGTCGCGCTTTGCATCCGGAGCCGTTGAAAAGTTCCGTGGCCCGTGCCGCCACAGTGCTTGGCAGGCTTTTATTTTGTTTACCTAGTGGATCGGTATGATAGAGTTCGAGACATGTGGAAAGTACGGCTTCCAGGCAAGCAGGGGCTGATTCAGCGCATTAAAATAAGAAGAAAATTTCGTATAAACGTTTTCGAGTAGACGCTTGCTTTGTGTCACAGTACTTTCTTACCTATCTTTAGAGAAATTACTCGAATCGATCAGTTCCAGTTTCTACGGAAACGCGAATGCGTCGCGTCATAGATCGTCCATCTTGTTCGAACAGCTTACACGAATTTGTCGAAAATTTTGATCGTCACGTCAACTAACGTTTTATAAGTAAGAGATTTTAAACGCCCCCGTATTTAATAATCGAACGGATTCGGATCCGAAGAGCGTATTGGTCCGGAAATAAGGCCAGCACGATTTATCTATTTTCCAAGAAATCGTTCATCTGTGTAATGTTTAGCATCGCAAAATAAGCTATAAGCGGAACGTATGGTCATATTAGGCATATTATGTTATATAAAATTTTCTTCTTATTTCAGTATTCAGAATCAACCTCTGCCATATTTTCCACGTGTTCTGATTCACCTTGTATAATATATAAGAATGATAATTGCAAATATATTTGTATAATAACTCTATGATAAGCGCTTAATAATACATACAGTGAACTTGTAGAGAGTAACGTTTGCTGACTGTCGGAGGCACATTGTTGCTGTCTATGCAAAGACAAGTGCCCATTTCTTGTCGAAGAACTCCAGTCAATTCTAGCGTTTCACCCACATAAGTTTTCAACGCTGAAACATGAAAATATATAGCCGTTATTTTTTAGCTTTGCCTCTATTTGATCTTCATCTTATCTGCTTACGCGCTTAATAATAGAACTAGGTTTGGTCTACGTAAAAAGTAACTTCTTTTTATTAAGACTCATATTTATTAAGATTTAATAAGATACAATTTATTAAGATACATGTAACGAAAGGCAGGAAGTAGTAACATTTTACGTGAATTTGCATGGATCGAATATGCTGATGTGCTTACGAATAAGAGAGTATTGATCGATAATTATTAAAGCCAATTGTTTGTGACATGGGAATAAGCAAAAGTCATTTTTAAGTTTAAAGATCTTTAGTTTAGTATTGAAATGTGTTTAATGTATTTTAGCAAAAGTAGATAAAATAGGAATATTAAAAAGTTGTGTTTGGAAGACAAAATTTGACAAAAATGATGCATATACAAATGCTATCTGTGGTCATTAATATATTTTTTCGTTATCGACAGAACATTTTCCCTTGATTTTATTGACATACTGGATTAATCACTTCTTTAAGTTACTCGTTCTTGAAACAACATCAAAATCGTATATTGTTTCGTGCTAAAAAATCTACTAAATCCATTGACAGTGAAACGATATTTCGTATACGGTTCTTACAAGAATTATTATTATTTAAGACTTAGGAAAACGTATATACAGTAGCCACGCACACTGTGCGTATTTCTGGCGCGCGTTTCCGTTCAGTGACAGTACTTCGGCGGACTGGATTGCCGAAGCGAAAGGGTTAAAAAAATACGATAAAATCACATGTAGCTCTCTATTTGTCTAGTCGCTTTTGTAGCAATATCACTATGTCCTCTGACATACTTGAGGTTTCTTACAATTCATAAATTAAATGAACAACTGTGCAAGCGAAATCGCTGCTGTAGAATCCCCGCTTCTGTAGAATCAGTCGTATGGATTTCAAAATTTAGTGTGTCGCCGGGATTAGCGTTATCCAAAGTACGCCACAGGAATAGAACATAAAGATATTTCTCAAAATTTGTTATTGCTGGTATGATATTGCTGAAATACAAGGCTGCAGTTTCGTAATGTCGTCAAAACATTCAGTTCTTTTTTGGTCAGTCACTTTTCGCGTGCTTTGTATTGCTCTGTCGAATTTGAAAGTTTCTATTACGATAGCGGATGGTGCGAAAGACGCAAGTTTCTAGTATTTTAGAGATGTCTGAACGTCAGCTGCGTGATTATGTAACAAAAAATGGAGATATCCACTGAAATATTTTAACACGCAAGAGATTTCATGTTAAGACAATACACGCAAAGTAAATACACACGAATATAATAGTATATCCCTTTCGATGTCATTCGATTTTTGTATCATTCATTTTTTCCCCGATATATTTGAGCGATTCGAGATAAACAGGATACACTTCTAAACAATTTCTCTCAAAAGTGGCAGGAATTAATATTTTTTTATTCTGAAAACAAATAACTCTGGAAATATTGAAAATGTAAAAGAATAGGAAGCTTAAAATCCGTTCACTTGTCGATGCAATGAGCAGAACTATACATATTTGCGATAATAAGAAGATAAAGTATCTCTAATGATACTTTTAATACATCAAAAGGCAAATACTATAAAAAGATTCGACGCGCTCTTTGAATACAGCTACTATCAAGATGTATAAACATTAGAACACATAATTAGCCTAGATCGTGTCGAAGTAGTAAGTACGTATGTACTTTTGACGAATTTTTAAATTCAAAATTCTTTTGAAATCACGTTTAAAATACAGTTATTCTTAGAATATGATTTAAAATATAATCTTCTTTTTACTTTTTGCGTAATTTATTACGCAAATCATTACTAAAGAAAGTTACTTTCCAGTTGTGTTACAAAGTAATCCACTTTGTATACAGGTATGTAATAAATTGCCGGAAACTTTGATGAGAACGAACTTTTTATTAAAAAAAGTGACATCTTTCATGTATGATTTCCTCTTCAATCTAATATTTGCTTGGTAGTAGTATATCAAATATTTTTGAGCTAAAAGTAAGTAATAAATATTCGGTAGGTTTATATGCGGAATGCATAAATAATTGTTATGAGTATTGAAAGTATTACATTTTTCTGTCTAAATCGTTTCGGTTCAATTTGGAAAATCTTATTCTGCGTGTGCAATTAATACCAGCAGCATGTCAACTCTAAAGTTTCATATCACGAAAAGAGTTTATGCAAAAGACGAATAAGAGTTAAGTTTGACATCGAGTAAAGAAAACCCAATTTGAAATTGATCTAACAGTGTTTTTCTAAATTATTTCTAGGTATTGTTCAATTTGTTCTTTTCTCAATATTGTTGGATTTAATTAACGCAGCGTCATATTTACGCTAATATCTGCTTGTTAAGCATAATTTTAATATATAATAACATGATCTATAACTCTTTACAATTTATATTTTATCATGGCATATGTTTTAGAATATTCTCCGGCTTCTTGTAATTTTTATTCATACCTATTCCACGTGTATCATGTTCTCTTTATTAACTTGAAACGTTTTACACGCACAGGTGTACGCGAGTACTATCAATTACACGTACATACAGAACTTCCTCAAGCTAATATTATCAACTCTAGAGCTATTAATAAATGTTCATAAAGGGGATACTTCTTCACGACATGTAGTTTAATAGTTTATTAACACATTGACTGCCACGCGTGTTTTCAAAAAAATCTGCGTCAGGCCACGCGTACAGCAGTACCAAGCGTTCTCTGCTAGGTGCTCCTATCGATATTTTAGTAATGCGAATCGCTCAAGTGGTGGTCTCAAGAATGATCTTTCGTTTCGCTTGTTCGCTACATTAAAACCGCTAGCTGTTGTCGAATATAACGAAGGAAAGTGTGGTATAGATTATTCCGATCAAATGGTTTCTTATGCCACCACAATTAGAAAAGGAATCAAATGGTACAGAAAACGTGGCATTCAATTCCTTCTGGGAATTTCTGTTGTAAACGCTTTGACGGTTCACAAAATTGCAACAAGGAAAAATATAAATATTGGAATATTTAGACAATTACTAGTTGCAAAATTATTAGGGTTGTCTAAAAATACGAAGAAGAAGAATGATTCCGGAAGAAGCATTAGACGCGCGTGCAAACTATGTTATGCAAGTAAAAGACGTCGAATGGACCGAACAAAGGCACAAAAGAATTTGAAGAAAACAACAACTTCTTGTCCAAATTGTCCCGACCAACCTCAGCTATGTATAGAATGTTTTTCTTTATTTTATTTTTATTTTATATTTTTTATTTTATAACAATTTTTATTTACAACGTATTACAACGTATTTTTATTTTATAACAATTCAACAGTTTTATTATTATGAAATATCTTTTCAAATACCTACGACGATCCTTAGCAAGTAGTCAAATAAGCGACACCCGAATATGGGTTACGCGGCCTGACCAGAAACTTTGCTGACACCCGAATGCGGGTGTCGTGGTAGTCAACGTGTTAATAAATGTTCTTCAGTAAATTATTAATTTGAATTAAAATACTGGTGGAACTAATATACCTAATTTTGTTTTTATCATGTATTGTTTATGTAGATAGCTTGCTGAAAAAATTGTGCAGGAACGAATCGCGTAACAAAGTACAGTGCATTCGAGATGTAACATTTCAGTGCAAATAATAAATTATTTTCAAACAAATAATCAAAATTTTTATTTAAATCTTCTCGAGATTTTTACGTATTACAAGACAATTGTTATTTTATAAATTCAGAAACATAGTTATATCCACTGTATATACTACGTACATATATGTATAAAATATATGATTTTTTAGGAATATCTCTCTACTTTAAACTGTTACTAGCAAAAATACTTTGCAAGTAGCATTCTTATATGTTGGATTACAAGCTATTTCAATTAGCCTTGTAGTGAATATACTGTACAATATTTGTAATTTTAGCGAATGTCGTGATATTGTTCTGTAGGAGTACCAAAACATAGTTATCTTCTATTAGCAAATAAAATTCTATTTTTGATGAAATTTAGTAAAAAATATTAAAGTATCCGAGGAACAATTTCTTTTGCCTGCAAAAGTCACTTTGAGCAGGTGAAATCGAATCCTCAAGATTTTGATTAACTTGTGATGATCCGAGATACAGTAAAACTTTGCATCGCTCTATTGAAAAATATTCGTGCGCTAGGAATAAATCTCGAGTAAATAATGAGTTTGCTATTTTAAAGATAAAACGTGTAACAGGCATTACATGTAAGAAATACAATGCGGGCAAAATAACAGCTCACTTAACACTTCTGTTAATTTCTAAATACATAGGATTTTTCACCAGATATTAGCGCTTTTATTGGAACAAACAAATGAAAATGAACAATTCCGTGTAACATATTTCGGAGCCATATTGATCTGATATGTCAAACATATACATTGATATTTCGAAAATTAAAAATTATTTTCTAGAGTTGACATGTTGTTTTTCAGGTAAGTAAAATGTTTTTTAATGTATACTATATCTAATTTATTAAGTGTAATTACTAGTTATTTGCCCCACTTTTATAATTTCCTTTGTATATTATATACATTATAATCTAAAACGTATTTGTTCAACGTATTTGTCGTCCAATACCGATGATTTAGTCATAGACCGAATTTCTTTTACCTGTAAGTTCAATATTTTGGCAACTGAGACTAAATTAGAAGGTGTCCGTTTAATTTTTCTTCTACCTTTTCCCATAGAAAAATGTTTGAAAGTCCAAAACAGAAAAGAGAGAAATGGTCAGAGGAGAACATGAATGGGGCTTCGAAGCTACTCTTCAAAAATAAAATGGCCCAAAGACAGGTCACTGAAGCTTTCAATGTTTCAAAAACGACGAATGTGAAGTCTGGGCACACGTCGAATGCGCAGATCAAGAAAATATTAAGTATTTTCCATACGATATACATAATAATCAAATTTGAATAAGAATATGTATACTGACATCTAGAGGACTTTTTAAAACATTATTAACCATTTAGAGCAAAAGATCAAATAATTAAATAATTGATCGGTACTGGACGACAATTTTTCGTTTCCTACAAATTCCGACATTACTATTCTTGCACATTGTTAATTCGTCAATTCGTATTATTGAATTTCATAAAATTAATTTTCCTACTTTTATCAAGTTCCATTTGTGCTATAAAGTCACTTTGTAAATTCTCACTTTTATCAACTCTAGCACAAGGTACCGTGCGACTCTCCCCTGCATCTTAATTTGTATGTGATTCGAAATCCAAATTATTCGATATTTTTCATACCAAACTACGATAAAGATTCTTAACAACTTCTGCAAGATTACCTATACTAGCATTTATGACGTTCCTGTCTCACAAGATCAATAACCAAGCCTTTTCCTCGATTCTTTTTCTCTGATGAAACGTTAAATAGTTTTCTTCCTTCTTTCTGTCCGGATGAATTTTATCTTTTTCGTAGGTCATTGATATCTGGTCGCTTTTTTAAATTACTTTTTCCGTAGTTTTCATGTCACAATAAAGAGATTAAAAAATGCTGGATCAAAATTCTTAATGCTTTTCTCACCCACTCCGTACTGTTATCTTTCTGTTCATGTTCAAAATAGCGAATAGAGGTACATATAGAGGCGAATACTTCTGTGTTTAGTCTATTGACACCCCCTCCCTCTCGCCCCTTGATGAGGTTGACTCGTGTTAGATTACAATATCAGTTTGCCTAACAATCAGAACTACATGGAATTTTGGGGATATACAGGCTGAGTCTTCAACAGCAAACCACCTGAATAATTCTTTCAATTTTTTGAGACGCAGGGAAATGTTTGAAACAAAAGTTGTTTGGTTTCGAGGAGGCTATTACGCGATGGAGAAAGTTTTTCTCAGATGGACGCGTTTACGAGTTTTAAAGAACACTTTAATAGGCTTCGTTTTTTCTTTTAAGTGTAGCCGTGTAGTTTTGAATACCTATTTGTCCCATTGTTGCTCTTTTGAAGACGGATTTAAATATCGCGGTCATTTAAGGTCACTCAAGGTCATAAAACGTAGTAAAATAGTCCAATCGAACGTAATGTTTCAATATTCCGAAACAAAGGAAAATGGATTTACCATTTTCAAGATAAGCGGCCCGTTTATAAAACACCATTAAACTAGGAGACGCAATCAATTGGAGAAAAGATAAATTTTCTGTGACTACTTATCGTACTCGAATTCGACTCTACATCTTCGTTACTTTGTCGAAATTGCTATGTATAATAATTATTAATTATGAATAACGAAAGAAATCCTTAACCGAAAAATACTTCGTTATTCAGTATTCGTTGTTTAATATAATTATAAAACACCAATCAATAATAACACAGGTACTTCACAGTGAGATATTTGAATTATTCATCTAATATAAAGAATAAGAATTTTGGAACAAAAAATTAAACGGTTAGTACAAACATTCGATAATTGCACGAAAAAGTCCTCTACGTAGTTACACAGCCGTCGTGTCCACTTTGAGAAGGACAGATTTCCCTGAGGTATCGCGGAAATTTGGCGGTCCATTGCGATCGAGCAGTGTAACATGATCCAATATTATCAGTTATCGTTGAGACAATGTATCCGAGTAATCATTCAAAACTGAAAATTGCCTTATTTTAGGCTTTTTAAAATTAAATTTCCACTAACGCATTTGTAGGATTTCCCCGACTAAAATAAGATCAAACATGATATAATATGAATAATATTTAATTATCAATTATTAAGTAAGCAAATATGTTCCAAATTTTATCGTGTTTGGTGTCATTTTAACCAGTAAAACGCGAGAAACATATTAGCAAAAATTTCATTGATCAAAAATCGCAAATAAGAATCTTTCAACTTATCGCCAGTCTTTAACGAGGCTCTCTTTCTCTTTCATTCGCGTTGTCAATTTTGAGGAATAGAGTCGTTCCTACGTCTCCATAATTGTAACGTTTCAGTCCCGATTTTTGTGCAATTATCGAATGTAATTATTAAAATTGTATACACGACATATTACAAACATTGAATCGAATCTTCTTCTGCAAAACGTTATCGAACACGAAAAAACGAACACGAATAATCGAATCGAAAATTACTAAACGATCGGCTGTTGGATAAGTGTTTACTAAGAATCTGACTAAGTACACTCTCTTAAATGCAAATGACTCATTGAACTTTTTTGATATTAACTTTTTAATGAACGGCAATCCTCGAATAAAATCTTACTCAAACTGATAACATTAACAAAATATTTAAAAAATGTCAAAATCGGCGGTATCTCCTTTTTTTGTAAATATTTACCGGCTATTGAATCCATTGATTCTCGATTGCCTTATCTGTTTGCTTGTGTATATCTTTTATATATACATAGATGGATACACAAATAAGTTTCGTCTATGGCGAGATCAATTTAGCCACCTGAGTAACCAGCTATCTTTCGAATCAACAGATACAATACCGATACAATGATACGACATGCGATGTACATACTCGAAACGTTACAGATTGAATCAATGAATTAATGAATTAATGAAGAGTAACTGCTAATCATTGGTAGGATACACGCTTGTTAAAGATCGAAGATGTCCGTGAATTAATTAGCTTTGAAATTAAAAGGTTAGGTACGTGGGAGATTTTGCGTTTGAGGAAAATTATTCGAAGATAGCAATATGGTTGATGATACGGAAGTGTAGGGGTAATAGGGTGAATGCAACGAGCAATGTATAATAAACAACTGATAATTGGTAATAATGTATAAATAATTCGTAACGATTAAGAATAGAAGCAGATAGTAATATTTAATTAGAACCCATGTTTTTTGTTTCAACTTCCAATTTATGTTCCTTTGATAGCAAAAACTAAAATAGAATTGATTATAATAAATTTTGAATATAGGAGATTGAAAATTGAAATGGTTTATCAATTGGGCTGATTTCAAACTAATCTCGTAAAAAAGTTGTAAAGAGGAGAAATATAGCTTTAAGAAATACGCAATTAGTCGAGTGTTTACGGTACGTGCCAATAACAAGACAAGCTTTTGACTTTTGGAGAAGTCGACTGTAACAAAAATATATTATATTATATTATATTATATATTATATTATATATTATAGCTATAATTTTAGCAGATACTGTTTATCTATTTCGTTTTGCGTGTATTAACGTTCTCATGGTGTATCGTATAGTAATTAATGCATCAGATTATATACATATCGGTGTTTGTAGGTAACACGTTATACAGAGTGGAGAAGCAGCATCAAATTGTCACGATTGCGAAATAAAATGAGTGAACGGCTGGTGAACGAGCAAAATACTCGTACAATAACAAGTGAATGTAAAGGGAGCTCTAAATTCCAAGAAATTCCATTTTATCAGCCGAACAAAATGTATAATCTGATAACGTTTTGAGGATAGTAAGTTAGGCAGGCGAAAAAAATAGGTGTTAACGATCAAGTATAACAGATACAGTAGTAAATATTCAACAATTTTTCAACCGTAATGTATTTATACACAAATCTGCGTACTTTGTATCAAAGTTTCTGTTGAAAATGACAACGTGAGTTCGTGCTCGCCATCCATATGCAGATGCGTTAGTGATAAGAAATAGTAACTAGAGGATGATGCTAGTTACAATCGATAGATTTAATCGATAGGCTTAAGATGCTTTTTTGTTTTTATCCCTAGTTTTTGTAAGCGTGTGCAATAAAGGCTTTTTTTGGCTCAGAACGGTGTAATAGATTTATCCATTCAATAAAATAATAACTACTCTGATCTTACCTCTGAGTATAGAAATAACAACAGTTTCGATACATATATTTTTATGTACAGCATGTATAAAAAGTGTCAGGGCGTATAAGTGTCCACTAGCGTGATTTCGGAGGATCGGAGCCTCTGGATCGATTGATTCATGCAAAATTTTGTAAAAATTGACGTTTGCTGGCACCGTATGCTACTTAGCACGAGGATCAAATGGAACTTTACTGGGAAAGTATATTTGGATACCATGACGTGCAAGATATTATTCTTGTATATGTAGGATTTCTATACATTTTAATCAATTTACTTTTTTTAATCAATTTAATCCTCATTTTATCAATAAATCCAATTATTTTGCCATCTATCTCTATTACCGACTATCGAATTGTTCGTTGTTCCAAAAATGTGTTGCGCGCAATACTGGGCACTATTAAATAAATTTTCATTTAAATAATTGTTTAAATGTTAAAAGACAGAAATAAATTATTTGCAATTTCAACAAGTTTAGATATATTATTTAAAATAATGAGATTAATTGTTATTTACAAATTTTAGTTTCTATTTATTCTAAAAGAAAGCTAATAAAATCAGAATCTTTGTTTGAAAGTCTTTTTTCACGCAGTAGATAATTCTGTAATAATGTGAAATCACGCTGATTGCTCCATTCTGTTTATCACGGGCTATCCCACCTGCTAACGAAAACTTGTTGTTTTCTCGTTGATGTCACATTGCTTACTTTCTACCTGACTGCGAAATATAAACTTGTTGCGAATAATCTCGATGTAAGACCCAATGAAATTTCAACGTCATTTCTCCAGAAAACGGTTCAATTGCGACTCATAGCTTATTTTGAAAAGTTGGCAAGTTGGTCCTCGCGATGAGTAGACGTTTGTAAAACTGTATCATCCAGAGTTGTAGAATTAGGATGGTCCGGTCAAATAAGTGTATTTTTTATATACTCTGTACATATACAGGCTTTTCCAGAATAATTCCATACCGCCAGACAGGATAAGACGTCAAACAAGAAAAAAAACATTTTTCTTTTCTTCAGCTTATTTTTGCGCGTAAACTTTTTGTATTTAAAGCTAAAGTTTGAAATAGTTGTCGATACTCTGTCACACTGAATGTATTTGATTGTAAGCTAGCTCAAGCAGAAACAAAGCCTTATACAAGAAAACTTCATCCTCTTCCTTTGACTTACTTTTGCATACAGAAAAATCTGCAGTCTAAGTGTGCTATCCTGAGGTTCCTTGATTATACATATCTTTTCTAAATTTTTCGTTTCTGTTAACAAAACTTCCATAAATGATAAAGTGCAGGTATTCCTAAAGGAAAAAAATGTAAAGAAACTAAAATTAACGCCCAAACACCCAAAATTTCAACATTAACCCGCCATATATATATTGTTAAATATGTAAATTCGCACGTTCGTGGGGAGACGCGATCTCGAGGAAGTGCGCCAACGGGAATCGTAAATTCCCGTTACGATTGACTAATCGACGCCACGAATCGTTCAATCCCTTATTTCTTTTGGGATAATGAGGGTAGTTAACATGAAGAGAACGCTGCTATTAACAGATTATTATATATGTCGGAGATGAAAGGAAAACCGGAGCCTTCCCTTTGCAATTTTGAGGAAGCCTTCTAATGCTTTAGCCTAGATTTTATCATAACTGTAATTAAGCAATTGTCATTTGTAATTGTTTGACATTTGTGAAAGCGAAAGTGGGTTCGAGGTGACAACTGGTCGCCGAACGTAGCCACGGTCACGGGATAAACGTTTTGCCTGACGAAGGTGTGGATCGGTTGTATTGTTCTCCCTAGAAATCACATAGAATTGTACTTTGGAGATGCTGATATAATGGGACACACGTTGTATTAGGAATCAATCTCCAGACAGAAACTGCCTAGTATCGGCGTTTGGATCTTTCTCGATGTTTCCAAAGAGTATACAACAAACTTTTGACAGAAATTGCCTAGCAACAACGATTGGAACCTTCTCGATGTCTCCAGCGAGCATATAACAAACAAATGCAGTCGTATAGCGAAAAAGATTTTCATCAGATATTCATTCGTGTGATCGCCTTGGAAAGTGATACATCGAGCAATTTACCGAGTGTCTCAGCAATTGTATTTTGTGTTTAAAATTATTCTACGCATAATAAAGAGTTATCCCGTTGACCGTGGATTCGTTTGGAATCATTAGTTAAACTTATCATTTGTTAATCTTATCATTTGTTAATCTTATCATTCATTAAACTCAATACTCATAATATTTTGTAAAATCTTGTATATTCGCGTAAATATAATCTCTGTTTCATAAAACGATAGCTAATTCAAACGAAGAATCGTTACACGCCTTAAATTCTAATGTTAACCCGACATATATATATATATATATATATATATATATATATATATATAATAATATAATAATAAATCAAACTTGCTCGAGCCTGCTTGAATCTCTGTATCATTGTATCATAATGTGAGAACTTTCACAAGCCTAAATCCTGGCAGTCTGACGATCGAGAATATTGCTATCGGAAGAATCGCTCTCATCCGTAAACAAGATATTTCCAAGGATTGCGTTATAATTTTCTTAGCGGCTAACCATCGAATATTCGTCAAACGACATAATTTCGCACACGGCGAACCTTATAACGTACACCTTTTTGGCGTATTATTTTTCCCACTTTTTTTTTTTTTTTTTTTTATTAACGTGGAGGAAATCCGCACGGACACCAGGTCGCTTCTGGGAAAAAGCGGCGTGGTAGTGGCAGACGCCAACGGACTAAAACCTCCACGATGACCGTCCCGGCAGCGATCTAGAGGAGCCCGGGAACTGGTGTGAGGGATACACCCCCTCCGCGCTCAATACACCCCCTAATGGAGCGATACGCGGCCACGTTACACCGCGCCTCGTCGCCGGAGCCGCCGTGCCAGACAATCCGGTTCCCCTGCCGGGCAGATTTGCGACGGACCTAGCGCACCTCACCGAAGCGCTTCCATGGCCTCTGCCGCGCCCTCGCCGGTCAATTCTCTCAGGGTGAGAGTATTATTTTTCCCACTGCTGCGTGTGAAACCCCTATTGGACAAACTGTTCTTTGCAATACATCGATGGATAAATACGCGCACAAACACGCAATACGTGCAATAGAATGCTCGAGGTCAATTTTGTGATCCTCTTTTTCAACAGATCTTCGCAAATCCGAAGGTGTAGAATTACCTCCCAAAGACATAAGATGACAACAAACACTTTCTTGACACACTGTATAACATTGAGGTATCCAGTTTTGCCACATACAATTTTGTCATTGTCACGTTTGACTTTGTTCATTGTAAAGTCAAATTTGCACACTCCATCTGTGAAATAGTACGAAGAAATCATAGTGACTTGTATTTCTTATGATATCATGATGCCACATAATATATAATACAATACAATAATTCGCGAACAGATCACTCGTTAATTGCTTTTAAAAGAATTACCACGGAAGCTTCCTAACACGGTACCCGGGGGCCAGGGATTTATTTCGTCGATAAGTTAGGTTATTAAACTTATGTTCTTTCATTGAAGACATCGATGGACGCTGTGTTCCAGAAATAGCCAATCACACTTGGCGAAGCATAATAGTAATTTACAATAACAAATACTTAAGAATGCCTAATTTTGTTAAACATAGGGTTCAATTTACAATTATGTAAATATTACTTCTTGAAAGTAACTTCTTAATCAATTTTAACAAATTTTGTAAAATCATGTAATAAATCTTATTATTTATCATACGCGTGTATTAAGCCAATTGCCAACCGAACACGTTCAAACTGTATTTTTTTCAAAACGGGACCTTAAGCTAAAAAGCTTTATTTCACATATTCGATTTGTTCTTGTATGTGGTATCAGCACCTAGTCGGATGCCCGCGTTATGCAGGACACCCTGATGGCGTTGAACGCAACGATTCAAATTGAACTGAAAAGTCGTTATGTTTTCAGAGGACTTGTGTGTAGAGGATGGTTGATCGTGAGATTTATTAGACAAGATTGCTCGTTGTTGAAACCTTCAAGTATATTTTCAAATGATTAAATAAATAATTATAGATAATGTTCGCAAAGACGGTAGATACTCGTAGATACTGATCCATAACTCTCGTGAACTCCTTACGATTGCGTCCGTTTAAACTGGTATAGTATAAACAGATCGGGGGAGAGTCGGAGAATTCAAATTCGTCTTTGTTCGACGGTTCGACGGTAACGTAACGGCGACATTGTTTTGCCCGGAGTTTATTTATTAATATATTATGTATGTCCTCACGATCTTGATACTCCGAAGCAAAAAAACAACAACATGATTTGAAATGTTCTCTAGCTCATGTACCGCTACGTGTACTTTCAAGGAGCAAAACTGACACAGTTCCGCTTGTGACGCGAGACGGAGATTATCGTTTCACTTCCTTTAACGCATTTTTGCCATTGAAAGACACTAATTTCTGTGACTTGCTTTATCTCTGTTATAAATCTCTCTTTATATTTAAAATTTTATAGTTTTTGTGCAAACGTAAAAGGTAAGTAAATATTAATAAATATTATAATAATATAATATAATGCTATATAATAATATTAATAAATACTTCGCTATTTACTTATTTTATTTCCATTAAGGTATATTGTATTTTTCATTGCATTACTTTCATTTTTATTTAGTGTAATAATAAACGCATACGTTAATATTCATTGGCATTAGTGTAATTGTAAGCTTCACTGTAAATTTAATAAAATTTATAAGAACGGAATTATTAAAAGGGTATATATGTGTAATTAAACTAGATTCTATTCTCAATGTTACTTCATTATTTTATTATTGTTTCATATATATATATATTTTTTTTAATTTACATGTGCTTCTAAGTTAATAGAACTAAACACATGTGTATGTATTAATTGCTATATACGTCATAATTTCAACCATAATATTAAATTATGGTATGTATTATTAAAAAGTATAGTTTAATGTATATATTAAATATATATCATTTATTCGTAGATTTTAAATATGGATACTGGATCAAAGAAGGAGATTAAAGAAATGATTACCAAAGATATATCGAATATACATAATTACTTTCATTTCGAACTTTTTTAGTCTTATTGTTACGTCGATTCTTATATTTCAAGATCTAGTCTTGTATGTACGCTGGGGAGCGCTTTTATTTATTGATTCAACAAAGAATATCGTTGTAGGTGTCATACATGCGAGTAAAAGTAACGAAGTACGAGCAGTTTCACTGTAACATACTTCCTGATAATTTCTCGTTATTTATACCATAAGAAAGTATCAAAGAGGAACTCTTATCTCGAACGTGGATCTATTTGTCGATAATGCATGCGTGTAATACTCGAGTGTCGTTCATACAGCGTAAATATACGTGCAGATACGTAAACCTTTTATGATTTTTGTATCAAAGGCAGACCTGCTATAATACTCGCAAGTGAAATATAATTCTACGAAAGAAAATGGAGCAAAAGAGTTTCCTTGGTAATATATTCTTCCTTTTTCATCACAAGTTTCCTCTTTGTTGTGCTTCTGTTACATTATAATCCTGTTAGATTTACGCGCGTAAAATTTCACTTTGTTGCACTATATATCTCATCATCGCCATCTGCCGAACACCTGTGAGAAACGCGGTTTACTTTGTCTCAAAGCGAGCAAACGTCTAATTTCACAAATTGGATTTTCATCAACAGCGAGAAGGGCATATGCGATGTAAAGGAGGCTGTAAGGGTGTCCTAGGGCTTACGGTGGTTGTCACGATGCCGGAAGTGGCGCCGAGCAGACACGTCAAGGGAGAATCAGAATCGCTATTGGCAAAAACCATCACGAACATTTGTCCTTCGCGCCACCAAAATTCTATCTTCTGAGATATTTTTCGCGTTTCCGAGGTCATCGCCACTCTCCTTAACTTTGCCTTACGATGTATAATATCTCGATGTTACGGTAGTTAGAAATTTGTATTAATTTGGAGAACCTTGCAAAAGTACGCAAATCTGCTACGATAGTCGGATAGAGAGTATCGGCAGAGATCTGTTCCTTTATCGTGAAACTCTCTCGGACAACTTAGATGCTACCAGATATCGATTCTCGCATCCAACCATTTCGTAATAAACGTAGATCACCCAAGAAATTTCTCAATTGTCATCCGTTAATTTCGCGCAACTTTTGCTTTATTTTAGCTACGTGGGAACCTATTAGTGCGCAAATGTTACCCCGAAAATGTTACTCCTCTGTGCCAAATATCGTTCACGTGTATAATCAAAGTTGCATAAAACCGCGTACAATTGCATCAGGAAATTTCTAATAATTTGCTCGTCTCGCAGGACGAAAACAGGCTCACGAAGGATCCCTCTGTTCTGGCTATCGAATGTACCGCAAGCACGTAGTTTCAAGTGTCCGTTCTCTAGAAAATTCGAAACAATTTATGGTCGATGGTCGAGTGAACGGTGCAACGGTCGAGTCGGAAAAATCAGAAAGACAAATCGTCATAGTTCGAACAGACCGGGAAGCAGAAACGCACTTCCATGATCA
Organism: Bombus vancouverensis nearcticus; assembly: GCF_051014615.1. Lineage (NCBI taxonomy): Eukaryota > Metazoa > Arthropoda > Insecta > Hymenoptera > Apidae > Bombus > Bombus vancouverensis. The sequence continues at coordinate 474,416 of NW_027468936.1, read as the reverse complement.
TTTGTATCGTTGCTCGATCTGTTGCTGCGCAATGACCGAGCAAGCTGTTGATTTTTCTTTTTCTGCAATGCTACTATACTCTACAGTCTATGCTTTATACCGTTCTTTTGCCCGCTATTTACCTTGTACGCGAACTTTTTATCGCTAGTGGATTGCAAAAATCCTTTTTTATCACGAATTTTACGTGACAATGCGTAGGTCAGGGTGGACGTAAGACAAAGGAAGGTGTAGATAAATAAGACAGGGTGTATTTAAAAATAATAAGTTATTTATTACAGTTTATTTAATATGTATACAGGCTATTCGTATTATAGCAGCGATAGCTAGTGTTAAATTAACAATGACAGTTTCCATCGTAGTTAATATTATATTGGTTATTGGCCATGACGAAGGCGAATTTTGATAGCCCTGGTCGAGGTCGGTGGTCTGGATCTATAACAAATAATACTATATTAATATAGCAAAGAAATGTCGTAAATATCGATATCATTTGCAAGGCGATTCTTTTTGGGCATAGTGAAATTATGTTGATCAGTTTGTGGATATTAGGTTGAAATTAGATAATAAAGTTATAGATTTACCCGTTTTAAGGGATTGTTCAGGCGCCGTTAATTCACTGGATATGTCGCCCTGAAGCAGGATGTTTAAATTTTGGATCATATATTGTACTGATAGGAAGTATTTTATCGATACAATTATGAGTTTATTTGATTAAAATATCTAACGTAGTGTCTAGTCACCAAACGAATTAGTAGATCAGCCGTGAACAATGGCAGTAATTTGTATAATAACAAAGGATAAGCCAAATATAGCAGAATGACTCATCGGCTAGCGGGAGGTTGTGTCTAATTATCAAAAGCGAAAGAAATATGAAAGATCCTAGTTTGTAGGACTTGTTGACAATCAATGTCAACAATTTTTTCGTTTGGTCCATAGAATGTTTTGAGTGGGCTGTATTTCGACACACGACAAAATTGATAACGTAAATAAATCTTATATATTTGTTTCAAGAAATGATAGCTTGTTTGTGAGCGGTATCTTTAGACAGGTTGTTGAAAACTGGATGTTAATTCGGATTTTATATGTTCAATAACTTCGCATGAGTATTTTAGTCAAATCTAGCACGAATCGAACAGGTGAAAACAATCTATACGGCGTTCGTGCTGAGGTGGTATGGTGATAGGTGCGTAAGGAACTACTCTTGGTGTTTTTAACGAACAATAGCTTATTTAGAACTAATCAACAATCAGAGTTAACAATTAACAATTAACAATTACACTTAACAGACAATTGGTAACAACTAACAAATAACGATAGACACCGAGAGATCATTCGACGCGTTGCTATGCAAATAATACCGAGGAGTTACGCATTTAATGGCGTAAGACAGACTGCCTGTGCTTTTGTTTCGGATCGCGCAGATTCTTCCCTTCGTAGCCCATCGATATCGTAGCTCTTCCGAGCTGTATGCTCTTCCGAGAATTCGGCGGAAAGAGTGTGAAGATATCGATGGTACATTGGGCACGTCGGTGTTGCGCTTTGGCGGCGTCGCGCTTTGCATCCGGAGCCGTTGAAAAGTTCCGTGGCCCGTGCCGCCACAGTGCTTGGCAGGCTTTTATTTTGTTTACCTAGTGGATCGGTATGATAGAGTTCGAGACATGTGGAAAGTACGGCTTCCAGGCAAGCAGGGGCTGATTCAGCGCATTAAAATAAGAAGAAAATTTCGTATAAACGTTTTCGAGTAGACGCTTGCTTTGTGTCACAGTACTTTCTTACCTATCTTTAGAGAAATTACTCGAATCGATCAGTTCCAGTTTCTACGGAAACGCGAATGCGTCGCGTCATAGATCGTCCATCTTGTTCGAACAGCTTACACGAATTTGTCGAAAATTTTGATCGTCACGTCAACTAACGTTTTATAAGTAAGAGATTTTAAACGCCCCCGTATTTAATAATCGAACGGATTCGGATCCGAAGAGCGTATTGGTCCGGAAATAAGGCCAGCACGATTTATCTATTTTCCAAGAAATCGTTCATCTGTGTAATGTTTAGCATCGCAAAATAAGCTATAAGCGGAACGTATGGTCATATTAGGCATATTATGTTATATAAAATTTTCTTCTTATTTCAGTATTCAGAATCAACCTCTGCCATATTTTCCACGTGTTCTGATTCACCTTGTATAATATATAAGAATGATAATTGCAAATATATTTGTATAATAACTCTATGATAAGCGCTTAATAATACATACAGTGAACTTGTAGAGAGTAACGTTTGCTGACTGTCGGAGGCACATTGTTGCTGTCTATGCAAAGACAAGTGCCCATTTCTTGTCGAAGAACTCCAGTCAATTCTAGCGTTTCACCCACATAAGTTTTCAACGCTGAAACATGAAAATATATAGTCGTTATTTTTTAGCTTTGCCTCTATTTGATCTTCATCTTATCTGCTTACGCGCTTAATAATAGAACTAGGTTTGGTCTACGTAAAAAGTAACTTCTTTTTATTAAGACTCATATTTATTAAGATTTAATAAGATACAATTTATTAAGATACATGTAACGAAAGGCAGGAAGTAGTAACATTTTACGTGAATTTGCATGGATCGAATATGCTGATGTGCTTACGAATAAGAGAGTATTGATCGATAATTATTAAAGCCAATTGTTTGTGACATGGGAATAAGCAAAAGTCATTTTTAAGTTTAAAGATCTTTAGTTTAGTATTGAAATGTGTTTAATGTATTTTAGCAAAAGTAGATAAAATAGGAATATTAAAAAGTTGTGTTTGGAAGACAAAATTTGACAAAAATGATGCATATACAAATGCTATCTGTGGTCATTAATATATTTTTTCGTTATCGACAGAACATTTTCCCTTGATTTTATTGACATACTGGATTAATCACTTCTTTAAGTTACTCGTTCTTGAAACAACATCAAAATCGTATATTGTTTCGTGCTAAAAAATCTACTAAATCCATTGACAGTGAAACGATATTTCGTATACGGTTCTTACAAGAATTATTATTATTTAAGACTTAGGAAAACGTATATACAGTAGCCACGCACACTGTGCGTATTTCTGGCGCGCGTTTCCGTTCAGTGACAGTACTTCGGCGGACTGGATTGCCGAAGCGAAAGGGTTAAAAAAATACGATAAAATCACATGTAGCTCTCTATTTGTCTAGTCGCTTTTGTAGCAATATCACTATGTCCTCTGACATACTTGAGGTTTCTTACAATTCATAAATTAAATGAACAACTGTGCAAGCGAAATCGCTGCTGTAGAATCCCCGCTTCTGTAGAATCAGTCGTATGGATTTCAAAATTTAGTGTGTCGCCGGGATTAGCGTTATCCAAAGTACGCCACAGGAATAGAACATAAAGATATTTCTCAAAATTTGTTATTGCTGGTATGATATTGCTGAAATACAAGGCTGCAGTTTCGTAATGTCGTCAAAACATTCAGTTCTTTTTTGGTCAGTCACTTTTCGCGTGCTTTGTATTGCTCTGTCGAATTTGAAAGTTTCTATTACGATAGCGGATGGTGCGAAAGACGCAAGTTTCTAGTATTTTAGAGATGTCTGAACGTCAGCTGCGTGATTATGTAACAAAAAATGGAGATATCCACTGAAATATTTTAACACGCAAGAGATTTCATGTTAAGACAATACACGCAAAGTAAATACACACGAATATAATAGTATATCCCTTTCGATGTCATTCGATTTTTGTATCATTCATTTTTTCCCCGATATATTTGAGCGATTCGAGATAAACAGGATACACTTCTAAACAATTTCTCTCAAAAGTGGCAGGAATTAATATTTTTTTATTCTGAAAACAAATAACTCTGGAAATATTGAAAATGTAAAAGAATAGGAAGCTTAAAATCCGTTCACTTGTCGATGCAATGAGCAGAACTATACATATTTGCGATAATAAGAAGATAAAGTATCTCTAATGATACTTTTAATACATCAAAAGGCAAATACTATAAAAAGATTCGACGCGCTCTTTGAATACAGCTACTATCAAGATGTATAAACATTAGAACACATAATTAGCCTAGATCGTGTCGAAGTAGTAAGTACGTATGTACTTTTGACGAATTTTTAAATTCAAAATTCTTTTGAAATCACGTTTAAAATACAGTTATTCTTAGAATATGATTTAAAATATAATCTTCTTTTTACTTTTTGCGTAATTTATTACGCAAATCATTACTAAAGAAAGTTACTTTCCAGTTGTGTTACAAAGTAATCCACTTTGTATACAGGTATGTAATAAATTGCCGGAAACTTTGATGAGAACGAACTTTTTATTAAAAAAAGTGACATCTTTCATGTATGATTTCCTCTTCAATCTAATATTTGCTTGGTAGTAGTATATCAAATATTTTTGAGCTAAAAGTAAGTAATAAATATTCGGTAGGTTTATATGCGGAATGCATAAATAATTGTTATGAGTATTGAAAGTATTACATTTTTCTGTCTAAATCGTTTCGGTTCAATTTGGAAAATCTTATTCTGCGTGTGCAATTAATACCAGCAGCATGTCAACTCTAAAGTTTCATATCACGAAAAGAGTTTATGCAAAAGACGAATAAGAGTTAAGTTTGACATCGAGTAAAGAAAACCCAATTTGAAATTGATCTAACAGTGTTTTTCTAAATTATTTCTAGGTATTGTTCAATTTGTTCTTTTCTCAATATTGTTGGATTTAATTAACGCAGCGTCATATTTACGCTAATATCTGCTTGTTAAGCATAATTTTAATATATAATAACATGATCTATAACTCTTTACAATTTATATTTTATCATGGCATATGTTTTAGAATATTCTCCGGCTTCTTGTAATTTTTATTCATACCTATTCCACGTGTATCATGTTCTCTTTATTAACTTGAAACGTTTTACACGCACAGGTGTACGCGAGTACTATCAATTACACGTACATACAGAACTTCCTCAAGCTAATATTATCAACTCTAGAGCTATTAATAAATGTTCATAAAGGGGATACTTCTTCACGACATGTAGTTTAATAGTTTATTAACACATTGACTGCCACGCGTGTTTTCAAAAAAATCTGCGTCAGGCCACGCGTACAGCAGTACCAAGCGTTCTCTGCTAGGTGCTCCTATCGATATTTTAGTAATGCGAATCGCTCAAGTGGTGGTCTCAAGAATGATCTTTCGTTTCGCTTGTTCGCTACATTAAAACCGCTAGCTGTTGTCGAATATAACGAAGGAAAGTGTGGTATAGATTATTCCGATCAAATGGTTTCTTATGCCACCACAATTAGAAAAGGAATCAAATGGTACAGAAAACGTGGCATTCAATTCCTTCTGGGAATTTCTGTTGTAAACGCTTTGACGGTTCACAAAATTGCAACAAGGAAAAATATAAATATTGGAATATTTAGACAATTACTAGTTGCAAAATTATTAGGGTTGTCTAAAAATACGAAGAAGAAGAATGATTCCGGAAGAAGCATTAGACGCGCGTGCAAACTATGTTATGCAAGTAAAAGACGTCGAATGGACCGAACAAAGGCACAAAAGAATTTGAAGAAAACAACAACTTCTTGTCCAAATTGTCCCGACCAACCTCAGCTATGTATAGAATGTTTTTCTTTATTTTATTTTTATTTTATATTTTTTATTTTATAACAATTTTTATTTACAACGTATTACAACGTATTTTTATTTTATAACAATTCAACAGTTTTATTATTATGAAATATCTTTTCAAATACCTACGACGATCCTTAGCAAGTAGTCAAATAAGCGACACCCGAATATGGGTTACGCGGCCTGACCAGAAACTTTGCTGACACCCGAATGCGGGTGTCGTGGTAGTCAACGTGTTAATAAATGTTCTTCAGTAAATTATTAATTTGAATTAAAATACTGGTGGAACTAATATACCTAATTTTGTTTTTATCATGTATTGTTTATGTAGATAGCTTGCTGAAAAAATTGTGCAGGAACGAATCGCGTAACAAAGTACAGTGCATTCGAGATGTAACATTTCAGTGCAAATAATAAATTATTTTCAAACAAATAATCAAAATTTTTATTTAAATCTTCTCGAGATTTTTACGTATTACAAGACAATTGTTATTTTATAAATTCAGAAACATAGTTATATCCACTGTATATACTACGTACATATATGTATAAAATATATGATTTTTTAGGAATATCTCTCTACTTTAAACTGTTACTAGCAAAAATACTTTGCAAGTAGCATTCTTATATGTTGGATTACAAGCTATTTCAATTAGCCTTGTAGTGAATATACTGTACAATATTTGTAATTTTAGCGAATGTCGTGATATTGTTCTGTAGGAGTACCAAAACATAGTTATCTTCTATTAGCAAATAAAATTCTATTTTTGATGAAATTTAGTAAAAAATATTAAAGTATCCGAGGAACAATTTCTTTTGCCTGCAAAAGTCACTTTGAGCAGGTGAAATCGAATCCTCAAGATTTTGATTAACTTGTGATGATCCGAGATACAGTAAAACTTTGCATCGCTCTATTGAAAAATATTCGTGCGCTAGGAATAAATCTCGAGTAAATAATGAGTTTGCTATTTTAAAGATAAAACGTGTAACAGGCATTACATGTAAGAAATACAATGCGGGCAAAATAACAGCTCACTTAACACTTCTGTTAATTTCTAAATACATAGGATTTTTCACCAGATATTAGCGCTTTTATTGGAACAAACAAATGAAAATGAACAATTCCGTGTAACATATTTCGGAGCCATATTGATCTGATATGTCAAACATATACATTGATATTTCGAAAATTAAAAATTATTTTCTAGAGTTGACATGTTGTTTTTCAGGTAAGTAAAATGTTTTTTAATGTATACTATATCTAATTTATTAAGTGTAATTACTAGTTATTTGCCCCACTTTTATAATTTCCTTTGTATATTATATACATTATAATCTAAAACGTATTTGTTCAACGTATTTGTCGTCCAATACCGATGATTTAGTCATAGACCGAATTTCTTTTACCTGTAAGTTCAATATTTTGGCAACTGAGACTAAATTAGAAGGTGTCCGTTTAATTTTTCTTCTACCTTTTCCCATAGAAAAATGTTTGAAAGTCCAAAACAGAAAAGAGAGAAATGGTCAGAGGAGAACATGAATGGGGCTTCGAAGCTACTCTTCAAAAATAAAATGGCCCAAAGACAGGTCACTGAAGCTTTCAATGTTTCAAAAACGACGAATGTGAAGTCTGGGCACACGTCGAATGCGCAGATCAAGAAAATATTAAGTATTTTCCATACGATATACATAATAATCAAATTTGAATAAGAATATGTATACTGACATCTAGAGGACTTTTTAAAACATTATTAACCATTTAGAGCAAAAGATCAAATAATTAAATAATTGATCGGTACTGGACGACAATTTTTCGTTTCCTACAAATTCCGACATTACTATTCTTGCACATTGTTAATTCGTCAATTCGTATTATTGAATTTCATAAAATTAATTTTCCTACTTTTATCAAGTTCCATTTGTGCTATAAAGTCACTTTGTAAATTCTCACTTTTATCAACTCTAGCACAAGGTACCGTGCGACTCTCCCCTGCATCTTAATTTGTATGTGATTCGAAATCCAAATTATTCGATATTTTTCATACCAAACTACGATAAAGATTCTTAACAACTTCTGCAAGATTACCTATACTAGCATTTATGACGTTCCTGTCTCACAAGATCAATAACCAAGCCTTTTCCTCGATTCTTTTTCTCTGATGAAACGTTAAATAGTTTTCTTCCTTCTTTCTGTCCGGATGAATTTTATCTTTTTCGTAGGTCATTGATATCTGGTCGCTTTTTTAAATTACTTTTTCCGTAGTTTTCATGTCACAATAAAGAGATTAAAAAATGCTGGATCAAAATTCTTAATGCTTTTCTCACCCACTCCGTACTGTTATCTTTCTGTTCATGTTCAAAATAGCGAATAGAGGTACATATAGAGGCGAATACTTCTGTGTTTAGTCTATTGACACCCCCTCCCTCTCGCCCCTTGATGAGGTTGACTCGTGTTAGATTACAATATCAGTTTGCCTAACAATCAGAACTACATGGAATTTTGGGGATATACAGGCTGAGTCTTCAACAGCAAACCACCTGAATAATTCTTTCAATTTTTTGAGACGCAGGGAAATGTTTGAAACAAAAGTTGTTTGGTTTCGAGGAGGCTATTACGCGATGGAGAAAGTTTTTCTCAGATGGACGCGTTTACGAGTTTTAAAGAACACTTTAATAGGCTTCGTTTTTTCTTTTAAGTGTAGCCGTGTAGTTTTGAATACCTATTTGTCCCATTGTTGCTCTTTTGAAGACGGATTTAAATATCGCGGTCATTTAAGGTCACTCAAGGTCATAAAACGTAGTAAAATAGTCCAATCGAACGTAATGTTTCAATATTCCGAAACAAAGGAAAATGGATTTACCATTTTCAAGATAAGCGGCCCGTTTATAAAACACCATTAAACTAGGAGACGCAATCAATTGGAGAAAAGATAAATTTTCTGTGACTACTTATCGTACTCGAATTCGACTCTACATCTTCGTTACTTTGTCGAAATTGCTATGTATAATAATTATTAATTATGAATAACGAAAGAAATCCTTAACCGAAAAATACTTCGTTATTCAGTATTCGTTGTTTAATATAATTATAAAACACCAATCAATAATAACACAGGTACTTCACAGTGAGATATTTGAATTATTCATCTAATATAAAGAATAAGAATTTTGGAACAAAAAATTAAACGGTTAGTACAAACATTCGATAATTGCACGAAAAAGTCCTCTACGTAGTTACACAGCCGTCGTGTCCACTTTGAGAAGGACAGATTTCCCTGAGGTATCGCGGAAATTTGGCGGTCCATTGCGATCGAGCAGTGTAACATGATCCAATATTATCAGTTATCGTTGAGACAATGTATCCGAGTAATCATTCAAAACTGAAAATTGCCTTATTTTAGGCTTTTTAAAATTAAATTTCCACTAACGCATTTGTAGGATTTCCCCGACTAAAATAAGATCAAACATGATATAATATGAATAATATTTAATTATCAATTATTAAGTAAGCAAATATGTTCCAAATTTTATCGTGTTTGGTGTCATTTTAACCAGTAAAACGCGAGAAACATATTAGCAAAAATTTCATTGATCAAAAATCGCAAATAAGAATCTTTCAACTTATCGCCAGTCTTTAACGAGGCTCTCTTTCTCTTTCATTCGCGTTGTCAATTTTGAGGAATAGAGTCGTTCCTACGTCTCCATAATTGTAACGTTTCAGTCCCGATTTTTGTGCAATTATCGAATGTAATTATTAAAATTGTATACACGACATATTACAAACATTGAATCGAATCTTCTTCTGCAAAACGTTATCGAACACGAAAAAACGAACACGAATAATCGAATCGAAAATTACTAAACGATCGGCTGTTGGATAAGTGTTTACTAAGAATCTGACTAAGTACACTCTCTTAAATGCAAATGACTCATTGAACTTTTTTGATATTAACTTTTTAATGAACGGCAATCCTCGAATAAAATCTTACTCAAACTGATAACATTAACAAAATATTTAAAAAATGTCAAAATCGGCGGTATCTCCTTTTTTTGTAAATATTTACCGGCTATTGAATCCATTGATTCTCGATTGCCTTATCTGTTTGCTTGTGTATATCTTTTATATATACATAGATGGATACACAAATAAGTTTCGTCTATGGCGAGATCAATTTAGCCACCTGAGTAACCAGCTATCTTTCGAATCAACAGATACAATACCGATACAATGATACGACATGCGATGTACATACTCGAAACGTTACAGATTGAATCAATGAATTAATGAATTAATGAAGAGTAACTGCTAATCATTGGTAGGATACACGCTTGTTAAAGATCGAAGATGTCCGTGAATTAATTAGCTTTGAAATTAAAAGGTTAGGTACGTGGGAGATTTTGCGTTTGAGGAAAATTATTCGAAGATAGCAATATGGTTGATGATACGGAAGTGTAGGGGTAATAGGGTGAATGCAACGAGCAATGTATAATAAACAACTGATAATTGGTAATAATGTATAAATAATTCGTAACGATTAAGAATAGAAGCAGATAGTAATATTTAATTAGAACCCATGTTTTTTGTTTCAACTTCCAATTTATGTTCCTTTGATAGCAAAAACTAAAATAGAATTGATTATAATAAATTTTGAATATAGGAGATTGAAAATTGAAATGGTTTATCAATTGGGCTGATTTCAAACTAATCTCGTAAAAAAGTTGTAAAGAGGAGAAATATAGCTTTAAGAAATACGCAATTAGTCGAGTGTTTACGGTACGTGCCAATAACAAGACAAGCTTTTGACTTTTGGAGAAGTCGACTGTAACAAAAATATATTATATTATATTATATTATATATTATATTATATATTATAGCTATAATTTTAGCAGATACTGTTTATCTATTTCGTTTTGCGTGTATTAACGTTCTCATGGTGTATCGTATAGTAATTAATGCATCAGATTATATACATATCGGTGTTTGTAGGTAACACGTTATACAGAGTGGAGAAGCAGCATCAAATTGTCACGATTGCGAAATAAAATGAGTGAACGGCTGGTGAACGAGCAAAATACTCGTACAATAACAAGTGAATGTAAAGGGAGCTCTAAATTCCAAGAAATTCCATTTTATCAGCCGAACAAAATGTATAATCTGATAACGTTTTGAGGATAGTAAGTTAGGCAGGCGAAAAAAATAGGTGTTAACGATCAAGTATAACAGATACAGTAGTAAATATTCAACAATTTTTCAACCGTAATGTATTTATACACAAATCTGCGTACTTTGTATCAAAGTTTCTGTTGAAAATGACAACGTGAGTTCGTGCTCGCCATCCATATGCAGATGCGTTAGTGATAAGAAATAGTAACTAGAGGATGATGCTAGTTACAATCGATAGATTTAATCGATAGGCTTAAGATGCTTTTTTGTTTTTATCCCTAGTTTTTGTAAGCGTGTGCAATAAAGGCTTTTTTTGGCTCAGAACGGTGTAATAGATTTATCCATTCAATAAAATAATAACTACTCTGATCTTACCTCTGAGTATAGAAATAACAACAGTTTCGATACATATATTTTTATGTACAGCATGTATAAAAAGTGTCAGGGCGTATAAGTGTCCACTAGCGTGATTTCGGAGGATCGGAGCCTCTGGATCGATTGATTCATGCAAAATTTTGTAAAAATTGACGTTTGCTGGCACCGTATGCTACTTAGCACGAGGATCAAATGGAACTTTACTGGGAAAGTATATTTGGATACCATGACGTGCAAGATATTATTCTTGTATATGTAGGATTTCTATACATTTTAATCAATTTACTTTTTTTAATCAATTTAATCCTCATTTTATCAATAAATCCAATTATTTTGCCATCTATCTCTATTACCGACTATCGAATTGTTCGTTGTTCCAAAAATGTGTTGCGCGCAATACTGGGCACTATTAAATAAATTTTCATTTAAATAATTGTTTAAATGTTAAAAGACAGAAATAAATTATTTGCAATTTCAACAAGTTTAGATATATTATTTAAAATAATGAGATTAATTGTTATTTACAAATTTTAGTTTCTATTTATTCTAAAAGAAAGCTAATAAAATCAGAATCTTTGTTTGAAAGTCTTTTTTCACGCAGTAGATAATTCTGTAATAATGTGAAATCACGCTGATTGCTCCATTCTGTTTATCACGGGCTATCCCACCTGCTAACGAAAACTTGTTGTTTTCTCGTTGATGTCACATTGCTTACTTTCTACCTGACTGCGAAATATAAACTTGTTGCGAATAATCTCGATGTAAGACCCAATGAAATTTCAACGTCATTTCTCCAGAAAACGGTTCAATTGCGACTCATAGCTTATTTTGAAAAGTTGGCAAGTTGGTCCTCGCGATGAGTAGACGTTTGTAAAACTGTATCATCCAGAGTTGTAGAATTAGGATGGTCCGGTCAAATAAGTGTATTTTTTATATACTCTGTACATATACAGGCTTTTCCAGAATAATTCCATACCGCCAGACAGGATAAGACGTCAAACAAGAAAAAAAACATTTTTCTTTTCTTCAGCTTATTTTTGCGCGTAAACTTTTTGTATTTAAAGCTAAAGTTTGAAATAGTTGTCGATACTCTGTCACACTGAATGTATTTGATTGTAAGCTAGCTCAAGCAGAAACAAAGCCTTATACAAGAAAACTTCATCCTCTTCCTTTGACTTACTTTTGCATACAGAAAAATCTGCAGTCTAAGTGTGCTATCCTGAGGTTCCTTGATTATACATATCTTTTCTAAATTTTTCGTTTCTGTTAACAAAACTTCCATAAATGATAAAGTGCAGGTATTCCTAAAGGAAAAAAATGTAAAGAAACTAAAATTAACGCCCAAACACCCAAAATTTCAACATTAACCCGCCATATATATATTGTTAAATATGTAAATTCGCACGTTCGTGGGGAGACGCGATCTCGAGGAAGTGCGCCAACGGGAATCGTAAATTCCCGTTACGATTGACTAATCGACGCCACGAATCGTTCAATCCCTTATTTCTTTTGGGATAATGAGGGTAGTTAACATGAAGAGAACGCTGCTATTAACAGATTATTATATATGTCGGAGATGAAAGGAAAACCGGAGCCTTCCCTTTGCAATTTTGAGGAAGCCTTCTAATGCTTTAGCCTAGATTTTATCATAACTGTAATTAAGCAATTGTCATTTGTAATTGTTTGACATTTGTGAAAGCGAAAGTGGGTTCGAGGTGACAACTGGTCGCCGAACGTAGCCACGGTCACGGGATAAACGTTTTGCCTGACGAAGGTGTGGATCGGTTGTATTGTTCTCCCTAGAAATCACATAGAATTGTACTTTGGAGATGCTGATATAATGGGACACACGTTGTATTAGGAATCAATCTCCAGACAGAAACTGCCTAGTATCGGCGTTTGGATCTTTCTCGATGTTTCCAAAGAGTATACAACAAACTTTTGACAGAAATTGCCTAGCAACAACGATTGGAACCTTCTCGATGTCTCCAGCGAGCATATAACAAACAAATGCAGTCGTATAGCGAAAAAGATTTTCATCAGATATTCATTCGTGTGATCGCCTTGGAAAGTGATACATCGAGCAATTTACCGAGTGTCTCAGCAATTGTATTTTGTGTTTAAAATTATTCTACGCATAATAAAGAGTTATCCCGTTGACCGTGGATTCGTTTGGAATCATTAGTTAAACTTATCATTTGTTAATCTTATCATTTGTTAATCTTATCATTCATTAAACTCAATACTCATAATATTTTGTAAAATCTTGTATATTCGCGTAAATATAATCTCTGTTTCATAAAACGATAGCTAATTCAAACGAAGAATCGTTACACGCCTTAAATTCTAATGTTAACCCGACATATATATATATATATATATATATATATATATATATATATATATATATATATATAATATATATTATATTATTTATATATATATATATATTATATATATATATATATATATTATATATATATATATATATATATTATTTATATATATATATATATATATATATATATATATATATAAATAATATAATAATAAATCAAACTTGCTCGAGCCTGCTTGAATCTCTGTATCATTGTATCATAATGTGAGAACTTTCACAAGCCTAAATCCTGGCAGTCTGACGATCGAGAATATTGCTATCGGAAGAATCGCTCTCATCCGTAAACAAGATATTTCCAAGGATTGCGTTATAATTTTCTTAGCGGCTAACCATCGAATATTCGTCAAACGACATAATTTCGCACACGGCGAACCTTATAACGTACACCTTTTTGGCGTATTATTTTTCCCACTTTTTTTTTTTTTTATTAACGTGGAGGAAATCCGCACGGACACCAGGTCGCTTCTGGGAAAAAGCGGCGTGGTAGTGGCAGACGCCAACGGACTAAAACCTCCACGATGACCGTCCCGGCAGCGATCTAGAGGAGCCCGGGAACTGGTGTGAGGGATACACCCCCTCCGCGCTCAATACACCCCCTAATGGAGCGATATGCGGCCACGTTACACCGCTCCTCGTCGCCGGAGCCGCCGTGCCAGACAATCCGGTTCCCCTGCCGGGCAGATTTGCGACGGACCTAGCGCACCTCACCGAAGCGCTTCCATGGCCTCTGCCGCGCCCTCGCCGGTCAATTCTCTCAGGGTGAGAGTATTATTTTTCCCACTGCTGCGTGTGAAACCCCTATTGGACAAACTGTTCTTTGCAATACATCGATGGATAAATACGCGCACAAACACGCAATACGTGCAATAGAATGCTCGAGGTCAATTTTGTGATCCTCTTTTTCAACAGATCTTCGCAAATCCGAAGGTGTAGAATTACCTCCCAAAGACATAAGATGACAACAAACACTTTCTTGACACACTGTATAACATTGAGGTATCCAGTTTTGCCACATACAATTTTGTCATTGTCACGTTTGACTTTGTTCATTGTAAAGTCAAATTTGCACACTCCATCTGTGAAATAGTACGAAGAAATCATAGTGACTTGTATTTCTTATGATATCATGATGCCACATAATATATAATACAATACAATAATTCGCGAACAGATCACTCGTTAATTGCTTTTAAAAGAATTACCACGGAAGCTTCCTAACACGGTACCCGGGGGCCAGGGATTTATTTCGTCGATAAGTTAGGTTATTAAACTTATGTTCTTTCATTGAAGACATCGATGGACGCTGTGTTCCAGAAATAGCCAATCACACTTGGCGAAGCATAATAGTAATTTACAATAACAAATACTTAAGAATGCCTAATTTTGTTAAACATAGGGTTCAATTTACAATTATGTAAATATTACTTCTTGAAAGTAACTTCTTAATCAATTTTAACAAATTTTGTAAAATCATGTAATAAATCTTATTATTTATCATACGCGTGTATTAAGCCAATTGCCAACCGAACACGTTCAAACTGTATTTTTTTCAAAACGGGACCTTAAGCTAAAAAGCTTTATTTCACATATTCGATTTGTTCTTGTATGTGGTATCAGCACCTAGTCGGATGCCCGCGTTATGCAGGACACCCTGATGGCGTTGAACGCAACGATTCAAATTGAACTGAAAAGTCGTTATGTTTTCAGAGGACTTGTGTGTAGAGGATGGTTGATCGTGAGATTTATTAGACAAGATTGCTCGTTGTTGAAACCTTCAAGTATATTTTCAAATGATTAAATAAATAATTATAGATAATGTTCGCAAAGACGGTAGATACTCGTAGATACTGATCCATAACTCTCGTGAACTCCTTACGATTGCGTCCGTTTAAACTGGTATAGTATAAACAGATCGGGGGAGAGTCGGAGAATTCAAATTCGTCTTTGTTCGACGGTTCGACGGTAACGTAACGGCGACATTGTTTTGCCCGGAGTTTATTTATTAATATATTATGTATGTCCTCACGATCTTGATACTCCGAAGCAAAAAAACAACAACATGATTTGAAATGTTCTCTAGCTCATGTACCGCTACGTGTACTTTCAAGGAGCAAAACTGACACAGTTCCGCTTGTGACGCGAGACGGAGATTATCGTTTCACTTCCTTTAACGCATTTTTGCCATTGAAAGACACTAATTTCTGTGACTTGCTTTATCTCTGTTATAAATCTCTCTTTATATTTAAAATTTTATAGTTTTTGTGCAAACGTAAAAGGTAAGTAAATATTAATAAATATTATAATAATATAATATAATGCTATATAATAATATTAATAAATACTTCGCTATTTACTTATTTTATTTCCATTAAGGTATATTGTATTTTTCATTGCATTACTTTCATTTTTATTTAGTGTAATAATAAACGCATACGTTAATATTCATTGGCATTAGTGTAATTGTAAGCTTCACTGTAAATTTAATAAAATTTATAAGAACGGAATTATTAAAAGGGTATATATGTGTAATTAAACTAGATTCTATTCTCAATGTTACTTCATTATTTTATTATTGTTTCATATATATATATATTTTTTTTAATTTACATGTGCTTCTAAGTTAATAGAACTAAACACATGTGTATGTATTAATTGCTATATACGTCATAATTTCAACCATAATATTAAATTATGGTATGTATTATTAAAAAGTATAGTTTAATGTATATATTAAATATATATCATTTATTCGTAGATTTTAAATATGGATACTGGATCAAAGAAGGAGATTAAAGAAATGATTACCAAAGATATATCGAATATACATAATTACTTTCATTTCGAACTTTTTTAGTCTTATTGTTACGTCGATTCTTATATTTCAAGATCTAGTCTTGTATGTACGCTGGGGAGCGCTTTTATTTATTGATTCAACAAAGAATATCGTTGTAGGTGTCATACATGCGAGTAAAAGTAACGAAGTACGAGCAGTTTCACTGTAACATACTTCCTGATAATTTCTCGTTATTTATACCATAAGAAAGTATCAAAGAGGAACTCTTATCTCGAACGTGGATCTATTTGTCGATAATGCATGCGTGTAATACTCGAGTGTCGTTCATACAGCGTAAATATACGTGCAGATACGTAAACCTTTTATGATTTTTGTATCAAAGGCAGACCTGCTATAATACTCGCAAGTGAAATATAATTCTACGAAAGAAAATGGAGCAAAAGAGTTTCCTTGGTAATATATTCTTCCTTTTTCATCACAAGTTTCCTCTTTGTTGTGCTTCTGTTACATTATAATCCTGTTAGATTTACGCGCGTAAAATTTCACTTTGTTGCACTATATATCTCATCATCGCCATCTGCCGAACACCTGTGAGAAACGCGGTTTACTTTGTCTCAAAGCGAGCAAACGTCTAATTTCACAAATTGGATTTTCATCAACAGCGAGAAGGGCATATGCGATGTAAAGGAGGCTGTAAGGGTGTCCTAGGGCTTACGGTGGTTGTCACGATGCCGGAAGTGGCGCCGAGCAGACACGTCAAGGGAGAATCAGAATCGCTATTGGCAAAAACCATCACGAACATTTGTCCTTCGCGCCACCAAAATTCTATCTTCTGAGATATTTTTCGCGTTTCCGAGGTCATCGCCACTCTCCTTAACTTTGCCTTACGATGTATAATATCTCGATGTTACGGTAGTTAGAAATTTGTATTAATTTGGAGAACCTTGCAAAAGTACGCAAATCTGCTACGATAGTCGGATAGAGAGTATCGGCAGAGATCTGTTCCTTTATCGTGAAACTCTCTCGGACAACTTAGATGCTACCAGATATCGATTCTCGCATCCAACCATTTCGTAATAAACGTAGATCACCCAAGAAATTTCTCAATTGTCATCCGTTAATTTCGCGCAACTTTTGCTTTATTTTAGCTACGTGGGAACCTATTAGTGCGCAAATGTTACCCCGAAAATGTTACTCCTCTGTGCCAAATATCGTTCACGTGTATAATCAAAGTTGCATAAAACCGCGTACAATTGCATCAGGAAATTTCTAATAATTTGCTCGTCTCGCAGGACGAAAACAGGCTCACGAAGGATCCCTCTGTTCTGGCTATCGAATGTACCGCAAGCACGTAGTTTCAAGTGTCCGTTCTCTAGAAAATTCGAAACAATTTATGGTCGATGGTCGAGTGAACGGTGCAACGGTCGAGTCGGAAAAATCAGAAAGACAAATCGTCATAGTTCGAACAGACCGGGAAGCAGAAACGCACTTCCATGATCATTTGTATCGTTGCTCGATCTGTTGCTGCGCAATGACCGAGCAAGCTGTTGATTTTTCTTTTTCTGCAATGCTACTATACTCTACACTCTATGCTTTATACCGTTCTTTTGCCCGCTATTTACCTTGTACGCGAACTTTTTATCGCTAGTGGATTGCAAAAATCCTTTTTTATCACGAATTTTACGTGACAATGCGTAGGTCAGGGTGGACGTAAGACAAAGGAAGGTGTAGATAAATAAGACAGGGTGTATTTAAAAATAATAAGTTATTTATTACAGTTTATTTAATATGTATACAGGCTATTCGTATTATAGCAGCGATAGCTAGTGTTAAATTAACAATGACAGTTTCCATCGTAGTTAATATTATATTGGTTATTGGCCATGACGAAGGCGAATTTTGATAGCCCTGGTCGAGGTCGGTGGTCTGGATCTATAACAAATAATACTATATTAATATAGCAAAGAAATGTCGTAAATATCGATATCATTTGCAAGGCGATTCTTTTTGGGCATAGTGAAATTATGTTGATCAGTTTGTGGATATTAGGTTGAAATTAGATAATAAAGTTATAGATTTACCCGTTTTAAGGGATTGTTCAGGCGCCGTTAATTCACTGGATATGTCGCCCTGAAGCAGGATGTTTAAATTTTGGATCATATATTGTACTGATAGGAAGTATTTTATCGATACAATTATGAGTTTATTTGATTAAAATATCTAACGTAGTGTCTAGTCACCAAACGAATTAGTAGATCAGCCGTGAACAATGGCAGTAATTTGTATAATAACAAAGGATAAGCCAAATATAGCAGAATGACTCATCGGCTAGCGGGAGGTTGTGTCTAATTATCAAAAGCGAAAGAAATATGAAAGATCCTAGTTTGTAGGACTTGTTGACAATCAATGTCAACAATTTTTTCGTTTGGTCCATAGAATGTTTTGAGTGGGCTGTATTTCGACACACGACAAAATTGATAACGTAAATAAATCTTATATATTTGTTTCAAGAAATGATAGCTTGTTTGTGAGCGGTATCTTTAGACAGGTTGTTGAAAACTGGATGTTAATTCGGATTTTATATGTTCAATAACTTCGCATGAGTATTTTAGTCAAATCTAGCACGAATCGAACAGGTGAAAACAATCTATACGGCGTTCGTGCTGAGGTGGTATGGTGATAGGTGCGTAAGGAACTACTCTTGGTGTTTTTAACGAACAATAGCTTATTTAGAACTAATCAACAATCAGAGTTAACAATTAACAATTAACAATTACACTTAACAGACAATTGGTAACAACTAACAAATAACGATAGACACCGAGAGATCATTCGACGCGTTGCTATGCAAATAATACCGAGGAGTTACGCATTTAATGGCGTAAGACAGACTGCCTGTGCTTTTGTTTCGGATCGCGCAGATTCTTCCCTTCGTAGCCCATCGATATCGTAGCTCTTCCGAGCTGTATGCTCTTCCGAGAATTCGGCGGAAAGAGTGTGAAGATATCGATGGTACATTGGGCACGTCGGTGTTGCGCTTTGGCGGCGTCGCGCTTTGCATCCGGAGCCGTTGAAAAGTTCCGTGGCCCGTGCCGCCACAGTGCTTGGCAGGCTTTTATTTTGTTTACCTAGTGGATCGGTATGATAGAGTTCGAGACATGTGGAAAGTACGGCTTCCAGGCAAGCAGGGGCTGATTCAGCGCATTAAAATAAGAAGAAAATTTCGTATAAACGTTTTCGAGTAGACGCTTGCTTTGTGTCACAGTACTTTCTTACCTATCTTTAGAGAAATTACTCGAATCGATCAGTTCCAGTTTCTACGGAAACGCGAATGCGTCGCGTCATAGATCGTCCATCTTGTTCGAACAGCTTACACGAATTTGTCGAAAATTTTGATCGTCACGTCAACTAACGTTTTATAAGTAAGAGATTTTAAACGCCCCCGTATTTAATAATCGAACGGATTCGGATCCGAAGAGCGTATTGGTCCGGAAATAAGGCCAGCACGATTTATCTATTTTCCAAGAAATCGTTCATCTGTGTAATGTTTAGCATCGCAAAATAAGCTATAAGCGGAACGTATGGTCATATTAGGCATATTATGTTATATAAAATTTTCTTCTTATTTCAGTATTCAGAATCAACCTCTGCCATATTTTCCACGTGTTCTGATTCACCTTGTATAATATATAAGAATGATAATTGCAAATATATTTGTATAATAACTCTATGATAAGCGCTTAATAATACATACAGTGAACTTGTAGAGAGTAACGTTTGCTGACTGTCGGAGGCACATTGTTGCTGTCTATGCAAAGACAAGTGCCCATTTCTTGTCGAAGAACTCCAGTCAATTCTAGCGTTTCACCCACATAAGTTTTCAACGCTGAAACATGAAAATATATAGTCGTTATTTTTTAGCTTTGCCTCTATTTGATCTTCATCTTATCTGCTTACGCGCTTAATAATAGAACTAGGTTTGGTCTACGTAAAAAGTAACTTCTTTTTATTAAGACTCATATTTATTAAGATTTAATAAGATACAATTTATTAAGATACATGTAACGAAAGGCAGGAAGTAGTAACATTTTACGTGAATTTGCATGGATCGAATATGCTGATGTGCTTACGAATAAGAGAGTATTGATCGATAATTATTAAAGCCAATTGTTTGTGACATGGGAATAAGCAAAAGTCATTTTTAAGTTTAAAGATCTTTAGTTTAGTATTGAAATGTGTTTAATGTATTTTAGCAAAAGTAGATAAAATAGGAATATTAAAAAGTTGTGTTTGGAAGACAAAATTTGACAAAAATGATGCATATACAAATGCTATCTGTGGTCATTAATATATTTTTTCGTTATCGACAGAACATTTTCCCTTGATTTTATTGACATACTGGATTAATCACTTCTTTAAGTTACTCGTTCTTGAAACAACATCAAAATCGTATATTGTTTCGTGCTAAAAAATCTACTAAATCCATTGACAGTGAAACGATATTTCGTATACGGTTCTTACAAGAATTATTATTATTTAAGACTTAGGAAAACGTATATACAGTAGCCACGCACACTGTGCGTATTTCTGGCGCGCGTTTCCGTTCAGTGACAGTACTTCGGCGGACTGGATTGCCGAAGCGAAAGGGTTAAAAAAATACGATAAAATCACATGTAGCTCTCTATTTGTCTAGTCGCTTTTGTAGCAATATCACTATGTCCTCTGACATACTTGAGGTTTCTTACAATTCATAAATTAAATGAACAACTGTGCAAGCGAAATCGCTGCTGTAGAATCCCCGCTTCTGTAGAATCAGTCGTATGGATTTCAAAATTTAGTGTGTCGCCGGGATTAGCGTTATCCAAAGTACGCCACAGGAATAGAACATAAAGATATTTCTCAAAATTTGTTATTGCTGGTATGATATTGCTGAAATACAAGGCTGCAGTTTCGTAATGTCGTCAAAACATTCAGTTCTTTTTTGGTCAGTCACTTTTCGCGTGCTTTGTATTGCTCTGTCGAATTTGAAAGTTTCTATTACGATAGCGGATGGTGCGAAAGACGCAAGTTTCTAGTATTTTAGAGATGTCTGAACGTCAGCTGCGTGATTATGTAACAAAAAATGGAGATATCCACTGAAATATTTTAACACGCAAGAGATTTCATGTTAAGACAATACACGCAAAGTAAATACACACGAATATAATAGTATATCCCTTTCGATGTCATTCGATTTTTGTATCATTCATTTTTTCCCCGATATATTTGAGCGATTCGAGATAAACAGGATACACTTCTAAACAATTTCTCTCAAAAGTGGCAGGAATTAATATTTTTTTATTCTGAAAACAAATAACTCTGGAAATATTGAAAATGTAAAAGAATAGGAAGCTTAAAATCCGTTCACTTGTCGATGCAATGAGCAGAACTATACATATTTGCGATAATAAGAAGATAAAGTATCTCTAATGATACTTTTAATACATCAAAAGGCAAATACTATAAAAAGATTCGACGCGCTCTTTGAATACAGCTACTATCAAGATGTATAAACATTAGAACACATAATTAGCCTAGATCGTGTCGAAGTAGTAAGTACGTATGTACTTTTGACGAATTTTTAAATTCAAAATTCTTTTGAAATCACGTTTAAAATACAGTTATTCTTAGAATATGATTTAAAATATAATCTTCTTTTTACTTTTTGCGTAATTTATTACGCAAATCATTACTAAAGAAAGTTACTTTCCAGTTGTGTTACAAAGTAATCCACTTTGTATACAGGTATGTAATAAATTGCCGGAAACTTTGATGAGAACGAACTTTTTATTAAAAAAAGTGACATCTTTCATGTATGATTTCCTCTTCAATCTAATATTTGCTTGGTAGTAGTATATCAAATATTTTTGAGCTAAAAGTAAGTAATAAATATTCGGTAGGTTTATATGCGGAATGCATAAATAATTGTTATGAGTATTGAAAGTATTACATTTTTCTGTCTAAATCGTTTCGGTTCAATTTGGAAAATCTTATTCTGCGTGTGCAATTAATACCAGCAGCATGTCAACTCTAAAGTTTCATATCACGAAAAGAGTTTATGCAAAAGACGAATAAGAGTTAAGTTTGACATCGAGTAAAGAAAACCCAATTTGAAATTGATCTAACAGTGTTTTTCTAAATTATTTCTAGGTATTGTTCAATTTGTTCTTTTCTCAATATTGTTGGATTTAATTAACGCAGCGTCATATTTACGCTAATATCTGCTTGTTAAGCATAATTTTAATATATAATAACATGATCTATAACTCTTTACAATTTATATTTTATCATGGCATATGTTTTAGAATATTCTCCGGCTTCTTGTAATTTTTATTCATACCTATTCCACGTGTATCATGTTCTCTTTATTAACTTGAAACGTTTTACACGCACAGGTGTACGCGAGTACTATCAATTACACGTACATACAGAACTTCCTCAAGCTAATATTATCAACTCTAGAGCTATTAATAAATGTTCATAAAGGGGATACTTCTTCACGACATGTAGTTTAATAGTTTATTAACACATTGACTGCCACGCGTGTTTTCAAAAAAATCTGCGTCAGGCCACGCGTACAGCAGTACCAAGCGTTCTCTGCTAGGTGCTCCTATCGATATTTTAGTAATGCGAATCGCTCAAGTGGTGGTCTCAAGAATGATCTTTCGTTTCGCTTGTTCGCTACATTAAAACCGCTAGCTGTTGTCGAATATAACGAAGGAAAGTGTGGTATAGATTATTCCGATCAAATGGTTTCTTATGCCACCACAATTAGAAAAGGAATCAAATGGTACAGAAAACGTGGCATTCAATTCCTTCTGGGAATTTCTGTTGTAAACGCTTTGACGGTTCACAAAATTGCAACAAGGAAAAATATAAATATTGGAATATTTAGACAATTACTAGTTGCAAAATTATTAGGGTTGTCTAAAAATACGAAGAAGAAGAATGATTCCGGAAGAAGCATTAGACGCGCGTGCAAACTATGTTATGCAAGTAAAAGACGTCGAATGGACCGAACAAAGGCACAAAAGAATTTGAAGAAAACAACAACTTCTTGTCCAAATTGTCCCGACCAACCTCAGCTATGTATAGAATGTTTTTCTTTATTTTATTTTTATTTTATATTTTTTATTTTATAACAATTTTTATTTACAACGTATTACAACGTATTTTTATTTTATAACAATTCAACAGTTTTATTATTATGAAATATCTTTTCAAATACCTACGACGATCCTTAGCAAGTAGTCAAATAAGCGACACCCGAATATGGGTTACGCGGCCTGACCAGAAACTTTGCTGACACCCGAATGCGGGTGTCGTGGTAGTCAACGTGTTAATAAATGTTCTTCAGTAAATTATTAATTTGAATTAAAATACTGGTGGAACTAATATACCTAATTTTGTTTTTATCATGTATTGTTTATGTAGATAGCTTGCTGAAAAAATTGTGCAGGAACGAATCGCGTAACAAAGTACAGTGCATTCGAGATGTAACATTTCAGTGCAAATAATAAATTATTTTCAAACAAATAATCAAAATTTTTATTTAAATCTTCTCGAGATTTTTACGTATTACAAGACAATTGTTATTTTATAAATTCAGAAACATAGTTATATCCACTGTATATACTACGTACATATATGTATAAAATATATGATTTTTTAGGAATATCTCTCTACTTTAAACTGTTACTAGCAAAAATACTTTGCAAGTAGCATTCTTATATGTTGGATTACAAGCTATTTCAATTAGCCTTGTAGTGAATATACTGTACAATATTTGTAATTTTAGCGAATGTCGTGATATTGTTCTGTAGGAGTACCAAAACATAGTTATCTTCTATTAGCAAATAAAATTCTATTTTTGATGAAATTTAGTAAAAAATATTAAAGTATCCGAGGAACAATTTCTTTTGCCT
Source organism: Bombus vancouverensis nearcticus (assembly GCF_051014615.1). Classification (NCBI taxonomy): domain Eukaryota; kingdom Metazoa; phylum Arthropoda; class Insecta; order Hymenoptera; family Apidae; genus Bombus; species Bombus vancouverensis. Next base: position 450,078 of record NW_027468936.1, on the reverse strand, counting down.
GCAAAAGTCACTTTGAGCAGGTGAAATCGAATCCTCAAGATTTTGATTAACTTGTGATGATCCGAGATACAGTAAAACTTTGCATCGCTCTATTGAAAAATATTCGTGCGCTAGGAATAAATCTCGAGTAAATAATGAGTTTGCTATTTTAAAGATAAAACGTGTAACAGGCATTACATGTAAGAAATACAATGCGGGCAAAATAACAGCTCACTTAACACTTCTGTTAATTTCTAAATACATAGGATTTTTCACCAGATATTAGCGCTTTTATTGGAACAAACAAATGAAAATGAACAATTCCGTGTAACATATTTCGGAGCCATATTGATCTGATATGTCAAACATATACATTGATATTTCGAAAATTAAAAATTATTTTCTAGAGTTGACATGTTGTTTTTCAGGTAAGTAAAATGTTTTTTAATGTATACTATATCTAATTTATTAAGTGTAATTACTAGTTATTTGCCCCACTTTTATAATTTCCTTTGTATATTATATACATTATAATCTAAAACGTATTTGTTCAACGTATTTGTCGTCCAATACCGATGATTTAGTCATAGACCGAATTTCTTTTACCTGTAAGTTCAATATTTTGGCAACTGAGACTAAATTAGAAGGTGTCCGTTTAATTTTTCTTCTACCTTTTCCCATAGAAAAATGTTTGAAAGTCCAAAACAGAAAAGAGAGAAATGGTCAGAGGAGAACATGAATGGGGCTTCGAAGCTACTCTTCAAAAATAAAATGGCCCAAAGACAGGTCACTGAAGCTTTCAATGTTTCAAAAACGACGAATGTGAAGTCTGGGCACACGTCGAATGCGCAGATCAAGAAAATATTAAGTATTTTCCATACGATATACATAATAATCAAATTTGAATAAGAATATGTATACTGACATCTAGAGGACTTTTTAAAACATTATTAACCATTTAGAGCAAAAGATCAAATAATTAAATAATTGATCGGTACTGGACGACAATTTTTCGTTTCCTACAAATTCCGACATTACTATTCTTGCACATTGTTAATTCGTCAATTCGTATTATTGAATTTCATAAAATTAATTTTCCTACTTTTATCAAGTTCCATTTGTGCTATAAAGTCACTTTGTAAATTCTCACTTTTATCAACTCTAGCACAAGGTACCGTGCGACTCTCCCCTGCATCTTAATTTGTATGTGATTCGAAATCCAAATTATTCGATATTTTTCATACCAAACTACGATAAAGATTCTTAACAACTTCTGCAAGATTACCTATACTAGCATTTATGACGTTCCTGTCTCACAAGATCAATAACCAAGCCTTTTCCTCGATTCTTTTTCTCTGATGAAACGTTAAATAGTTTTCTTCCTTCTTTCTGTCCGGATGAATTTTATCTTTTTCGTAGGTCATTGATATCTGGTCGCTTTTTTAAATTACTTTTTCCGTAGTTTTCATGTCACAATAAAGAGATTAAAAAATGCTGGATCAAAATTCTTAATGCTTTTCTCACCCACTCCGTACTGTTATCTTTCTGTTCATGTTCAAAATAGCGAATAGAGGTACATATAGAGGCGAATACTTCTGTGTTTAGTCTATTGACACCCCCTCCCTCTCGCCCCTTGATGAGGTTGACTCGTGTTAGATTACAATATCAGTTTGCCTAACAATCAGAACTACATGGAATTTTGGGGATATACAGGCTGAGTCTTCAACAGCAAACCACCTGAATAATTCTTTCAATTTTTTGAGACGCAGGGAAATGTTTGAAACAAAAGTTGTTTGGTTTCGAGGAGGCTATTACGCGATGGAGAAAGTTTTTCTCAGATGGACGCGTTTACGAGTTTTAAAGAACACTTTAATAGGCTTCGTTTTTTCTTTTAAGTGTAGCCGTGTAGTTTTGAATACCTATTTGTCCCATTGTTGCTCTTTTGAAGACGGATTTAAATATCGCGGTCATTTAAGGTCACTCAAGGTCATAAAACGTAGTAAAATAGTCCAATCGAACGTAATGTTTCAATATTCCGAAACAAAGGAAAATGGATTTACCATTTTCAAGATAAGCGGCCCGTTTATAAAACACCATTAAACTAGGAGACGCAATCAATTGGAGAAAAGATAAATTTTCTGTGACTACTTATCGTACTCGAATTCGACTCTACATCTTCGTTACTTTGTCGAAATTGCTATGTATAATAATTATTAATTATGAATAACGAAAGAAATCCTTAACCGAAAAATACTTCGTTATTCAGTATTCGTTGTTTAATATAATTATAAAACACCAATCAATAATAACACAGGTACTTCACAGTGAGATATTTGAATTATTCATCTAATATAAAGAATAAGAATTTTGGAACAAAAAATTAAACGGTTAGTACAAACATTCGATAATTGCACGAAAAAGTCCTCTACGTAGTTACACAGCCGTCGTGTCCACTTTGAGAAGGACAGATTTCCCTGAGGTATCGCGGAAATTTGGCGGTCCATTGCGATCGAGCAGTGTAACATGATCCAATATTATCAGTTATCGTTGAGACAATGTATCCGAGTAATCATTCAAAACTGAAAATTGCCTTATTTTAGGCTTTTTAAAATTAAATTTCCACTAACGCATTTGTAGGATTTCCCCGACTAAAATAAGATCAAACATGATATAATATGAATAATATTTAATTATCAATTATTAAGTAAGCAAATATGTTCCAAATTTTATCGTGTTTGGTGTCATTTTAACCAGTAAAACGCGAGAAACATATTAGCAAAAATTTCATTGATCAAAAATCGCAAATAAGAATCTTTCAACTTATCGCCAGTCTTTAACGAGGCTCTCTTTCTCTTTCATTCGCGTTGTCAATTTTGAGGAATAGAGTCGTTCCTACGTCTCCATAATTGTAACGTTTCAGTCCCGATTTTTGTGCAATTATCGAATGTAATTATTAAAATTGTATACACGACATATTACAAACATTGAATCGAATCTTCTTCTGCAAAACGTTATCGAACACGAAAAAACGAACACGAATAATCGAATCGAAAATTACTAAACGATCGGCTGTTGGATAAGTGTTTACTAAGAATCTGACTAAGTACACTCTCTTAAATGCAAATGACTCATTGAACTTTTTTGATATTAACTTTTTAATGAACGGCAATCCTCGAATAAAATCTTACTCAAACTGATAACATTAACAAAATATTTAAAAAATGTCAAAATCGGCGGTATCTCCTTTTTTTGTAAATATTTACCGGCTATTGAATCCATTGATTCTCGATTGCCTTATCTGTTTGCTTGTGTATATCTTTTATATATACATAGATGGATACACAAATAAGTTTCGTCTATGGCGAGATCAATTTAGCCACCTGAGTAACCAGCTATCTTTCGAATCAACAGATACAATACCGATACAATGATACGACATGCGATGTACATACTCGAAACGTTACAGATTGAATCAATGAATTAATGAATTAATGAAGAGTAACTGCTAATCATTGGTAGGATACACGCTTGTTAAAGATCGAAGATGTCCGTGAATTAATTAGCTTTGAAATTAAAAGGTTAGGTACGTGGGAGATTTTGCGTTTGAGGAAAATTATTCGAAGATAGCAATATGGTTGATGATACGGAAGTGTAGGGGTAATAGGGTGAATGCAACGAGCAATGTATAATAAACAACTGATAATTGGTAATAATGTATAAATAATTCGTAACGATTAAGAATAGAAGCAGATAGTAATATTTAATTAGAACCCATGTTTTTTGTTTCAACTTCCAATTTATGTTCCTTTGATAGCAAAAACTAAAATAGAATTGATTATAATAAATTTTGAATATAGGAGATTGAAAATTGAAATGGTTTATCAATTGGGCTGATTTCAAACTAATCTCGTAAAAAAGTTGTAAAGAGGAGAAATATAGCTTTAAGAAATACGCAATTAGTCGAGTGTTTACGGTACGTGCCAATAACAAGACAAGCTTTTGACTTTTGGAGAAGTCGACTGTAACAAAAATATATTATATTATATTATATTATATATTATATTATATATTATAGCTATAATTTTAGCAGATACTGTTTATCTATTTCGTTTTGCGTGTATTAACGTTCTCATGGTGTATCGTATAGTAATTAATGCATCAGATTATATACATATCGGTGTTTGTAGGTAACACGTTATACAGAGTGGAGAAGCAGCATCAAATTGTCACGATTGCGAAATAAAATGAGTGAACGGCTGGTGAACGAGCAAAATACTCGTACAATAACAAGTGAATGTAAAGGGAGCTCTAAATTCCAAGAAATTCCATTTTATCAGCCGAACAAAATGTATAATCTGATAACGTTTTGAGGATAGTAAGTTAGGCAGGCGAAAAAAATAGGTGTTAACGATCAAGTATAACAGATACAGTAGTAAATATTCAACAATTTTTCAACCGTAATGTATTTATACACAAATCTGCGTACTTTGTATCAAAGTTTCTGTTGAAAATGACAACGTGAGTTCGTGCTCGCCATCCATATGCAGATGCGTTAGTGATAAGAAATAGTAACTAGAGGATGATGCTAGTTACAATCGATAGATTTAATCGATAGGCTTAAGATGCTTTTTTGTTTTTATCCCTAGTTTTTGTAAGCGTGTGCAATAAAGGCTTTTTTTGGCTCAGAACGGTGTAATAGATTTATCCATTCAATAAAATAATAACTACTCTGATCTTACCTCTGAGTATAGAAATAACAACAGTTTCGATACATATATTTTTATGTACAGCATGTATAAAAAGTGTCAGGGCGTATAAGTGTCCACTAGCGTGATTTCGGAGGATCGGAGCCTCTGGATCGATTGATTCATGCAAAATTTTGTAAAAATTGACGTTTGCTGGCACCGTATGCTACTTAGCACGAGGATCAAATGGAACTTTACTGGGAAAGTATATTTGGATACCATGACGTGCAAGATATTATTCTTGTATATGTAGGATTTCTATACATTTTAATCAATTTACTTTTTTTAATCAATTTAATCCTCATTTTATCAATAAATCCAATTATTTTGCCATCTATCTCTATTACCGACTATCGAATTGTTCGTTGTTCCAAAAATGTGTTGCGCGCAATACTGGGCACTATTAAATAAATTTTCATTTAAATAATTGTTTAAATGTTAAAAGACAGAAATAAATTATTTGCAATTTCAACAAGTTTAGATATATTATTTAAAATAATGAGATTAATTGTTATTTACAAATTTTAGTTTCTATTTATTCTAAAAGAAAGCTAATAAAATCAGAATCTTTGTTTGAAAGTCTTTTTTCACGCAGTAGATAATTCTGTAATAATGTGAAATCACGCTGATTGCTCCATTCTGTTTATCACGGGCTATCCCACCTGCTAACGAAAACTTGTTGTTTTCTCGTTGATGTCACATTGCTTACTTTCTACCTGACTGCGAAATATAAACTTGTTGCGAATAATCTCGATGTAAGACCCAATGAAATTTCAACGTCATTTCTCCAGAAAACGGTTCAATTGCGACTCATAGCTTATTTTGAAAAGTTGGCAAGTTGGTCCTCGCGATGAGTAGACGTTTGTAAAACTGTATCATCCAGAGTTGTAGAATTAGGATGGTCCGGTCAAATAAGTGTATTTTTTATATACTCTGTACATATACAGGCTTTTCCAGAATAATTCCATACCGCCAGACAGGATAAGACGTCAAACAAGAAAAAAAACATTTTTCTTTTCTTCAGCTTATTTTTGCGCGTAAACTTTTTGTATTTAAAGCTAAAGTTTGAAATAGTTGTCGATACTCTGTCACACTGAATGTATTTGATTGTAAGCTAGCTCAAGCAGAAACAAAGCCTTATACAAGAAAACTTCATCCTCTTCCTTTGACTTACTTTTGCATACAGAAAAATCTGCAGTCTAAGTGTGCTATCCTGAGGTTCCTTGATTATACATATCTTTTCTAAATTTTTCGTTTCTGTTAACAAAACTTCCATAAATGATAAAGTGCAGGTATTCCTAAAGGAAAAAAATGTAAAGAAACTAAAATTAACGCCCAAACACCCAAAATTTCAACATTAACCCGCCATATATATATTGTTAAATATGTAAATTCGCACGTTCGTGGGGAGACGCGATCTCGAGGAAGTGCGCCAACGGGAATCGTAAATTCCCGTTACGATTGACTAATCGACGCCACGAATCGTTCAATCCCTTATTTCTTTTGGGATAATGAGGGTAGTTAACATGAAGAGAACGCTGCTATTAACAGATTATTATATATGTCGGAGATGAAAGGAAAACCGGAGCCTTCCCTTTGCAATTTTGAGGAAGCCTTCTAATGCTTTAGCCTAGATTTTATCATAACTGTAATTAAGCAATTGTCATTTGTAATTGTTTGACATTTGTGAAAGCGAAAGCGAAATTTTGCTTTTCGCGGTTCGGTGTATAAGAACGCGTCACCGATTGCTCAACTTTCGATATAAAAAGCGGATCAAGTCTACCGGATTATCCTACAGACACGCATTAATTCGTAAGAGTTAGTCATCATCTGGATAATAATTATCTGAAGAAACTTTCAACGTGAAAATATAAAATTTTCATTGATTACATATTGCGTTCGCCATAATTGAAAAAATGGTAAACCTTCGATCTCATCTTTCTAATACACATTTTCTTTACCTCGTGATAAATAAATTCTTGGAAATTTAGGAAAATTTTCAGTGATCATTTTAAGGAATTTGACAAATTTCCAACGAGACTATGTGACACCGTTAGGTAAAAGTGACTCAAATGTAGTAGCGATATTAAACGAGAAATCTATAAAGGTGTCATTAGAAATTCTAAGAATGTCTCTGCATCTTTATCTTAGGTATTACGCCAATAGTTTTCATTACCGTGAAGTAATATTTATCATGCTTATTTTGTACGTAAAACGAATCGTTGGAATATTCCCGAAGCTAACGAAGCATTTCCCAAAAGTTAAACCGAAGAAATTAACGCGAATAGTTAAGTGAAATTTTTCCATTAACTTGCTGACCAACCGGCAAATAAAAAATCATAAAAATTGTTTCAATGTGTTGAGGTCACGCATAACTTCTTTTTTCATTGACGATTACCAAACAGGTAAAATTTCGAAATTGTACGAAGGCCACGTGACCAGATCGTATTGGAATTTGAAGTGCATGGAAAAAGACAACTCGAAGTACAAACCTTGAGCTGTACTACTCGAAGTACAAACGTGAACTAATGGATGCAGAAAAGCAATTAACGCCAAACATCCGAACAGCATCTTGGAGCCCGTCATTGTTCTGAAATAAAAGAAGTGACGAATTAAAAAGACGCAGGACTAATAATAATAAAGGAAACTTAGTTCGTATTATAAATTGAATTTACATCAGAAAAGAAGCACGATCAAGCGAAACAGATCGTAGAAATGACAAATATCATCGATATACGTTTCAGTGTAATTTCACTTTTGAAAATTATTTAGTTTAATACGATCGTATTCATCGCTCTGAAACTTTCATTGTGCTGCAATTTGTGCTGCGTCTTTTTAATTTCTCTATCTTTCTGTGTTTTCGGAAAAATTACTTGAAAGATTAAGAATTGCTTGCCTTATTTTATTTTCGATTAGTTAGGGTTTGATTATTCCAGGTAAGCTTTATTATTTATAACAGGTTTTATCACTTGTTTATTATTTAGGAGTTTGTTATTTTAGGATTAGTACCTTTTAGGATTTCTTATCCTTCGAGTTTCTGTTTCAGATATCTAGGTCTATTTCAAGATGTTTTATTACATTAGGATTATTTATTCGATTAAGATAATTTAAGAGTTTCACAATGTACAAAGAAATAATCGCGTGAAATTTAGATTTATGCTTTAAACGTATTAAACACGCGGTAATTTCAATGTCTATAGCCTCGAACGTGTTCTGATTAGTTGTGTCATTGTATGTGAAATTGAAATCACAAAAATCCATTGCAAGTGTGCTGTCATGCAATGTGGATGTAATTGGGTTTTTTGGGTATTTCCTGTATCATCTGATTTGTACAGTACTATTTTAACGCAAGGACAGGAAAGTTATTATATATTTCCCGTCCATTATTTGAATCGTTGTGAAGTGTAACGAATTATATTCGATTCGAGGAGATGTTAATGAATTACTCATTTCATATGTAATTACATGGAAATAAAAATCATTGCAAAAATAATTGATCTAATGACAACGGAATTTCCAATATTTTTTTGTTTCGTCACGTCTTTTTCATAACATATCTTTTATAGGTACGTGATTTATTAATCGTTCGAATGGAAATAATTATTCGTATAATATTCAAATGATTCTAGCCATAAAATAAATTAAAACGATACCTGTCAATGATATGCAATCTGCGTATGACGTCAACCTCGATCTATGCTTATACAAGAAATTTTATCAATCAATGACTAGATATACAATAATCAAATATTATAAAATTTCCTGAAAACCTTTAGGTGTTAATATTAAGGTGTTAATATCTTTAATATTTGCAAGTTATTGTTTAGCGCTAATTAGTTAGAATGTAACAAGTGGTGTACCAGAATTGAGATAATTAAGCCACACGAACAATCTTATTTAGATCTTTTTAATTTTTTAATTCTCTTTTGCTCTAATACTTCGTAAAATTAATCTTCATTAGCTACTACACTTCATAGAATAACAAGAGATAATTTTTCTTATATAACGTTTCATTCATAAAATCTATCATTAAAGTATATCTTCATAAAAATATCATTCCATACTAACGGTATATTTGGTGTCATACGAGATAACAGTTACCAGTGATGACATATGTAACTTTATAAAGATATCTCGTTTTATTATATATTAAAAGAATGTACTCATTGCTGCTATATTTCAGATGAAAAAAAGGAGGCAACGATTTTACAGTAAAATCGTTCGTTTACAACTGATTCATTTACATTTCATGATAATACTGTGCATTCTGAATATGCTATGATTTGGTTTAAAATAATAAATAGTCCATTCTTGCATACTATTGCTCCAGCTTTACTTGTATTTTCGATATTGGTATAAATAGAAAGACAATTAATGTCGTTCGAGTCTATTTTCGGATCATTTATATTACGTTTAATCCATATAGTTATTATATGAGACATAGTATCGTAAAATTTGAAAGAATAAAACGTTCGTACAGGAAGTACATTTTATAAGAACTCCAACAAATCTGCGTGTGCACCTAAAATACAAACTGATAGTGATTGTTCATAAGTTTATATAGATTATCTAATGTCAATCGAAGGTATCAATTCTTTTTCTCCATAAGAGTACTTTTTCATTTATATGTGTTCAAAAATACATGTGTTCAACCGTGAAGCATATGTCACCTACAACGAAAAAGAGTTTTCCTATACTTAATATTTCCTTTATATACCTATGAAAGTCTATTCTTCGCGTAGTATGAAATTATGAATAAATCTGGAATATTGTTCAATCTGAAAAGAAAAATAACTTATTGACATCATTCATTGATACGAGATTCAGAATGTTTGTTTTGTCTTGCAGAGAAAGAAGGCAGCCCTTTCTTTTAATGTGAAATAGAAAGCGAAAATTTGAAAACGGATTTTTTGGAAATTTACTTGCAAATATCGTTTTCAATATCGTGATTTTCTTCCCAATGGTACTGTACTTTCAAATTTTCCAGTATCCCTCTAAAAACAAAAACTCGAACCTCGTTATCATTAACATAGGCATTACAAGGAAGAGAAGTATTAGAAAGCAGCTCCTTTTTATTATGGATTTCTTTATAATCGTGTAAATAAGAAATTCCGGAAATTTTTTCCTCAAGAATTTAATTCTTGTGTTTTGATTGATAATTATTACACTGCATACTAACTTTTCGCATACTGTTCGCGTCTAACAATTTCCTAATAATAACTACTTCAAAATTACATATGTTCTTGCACGAATTCAAAAGTACGTATGATACAATTACAATTCATTCTAAAATAATAATTATTTAAAGATATTAAGATACTAATTAAACGTTTCACTATATTTCAAAATCTGGAACAACAAATTTTTATTTATAAAAAATGAAACTGTGTTTACATATTCTTTGTCATGATGCTATTTCTTATTACCATGTCGACATTTTTTAAAATTCATTTTGTTATCTCTACGCAATATGTAAATTCATATACTGCTTAATATTTTTTACATATTATCCATCCACCGCATGATATCTCCTGAAAAATCAAAATATTAATGTTATATTATTACAATGCTTCTTAAATTTCAATTTTTGACAAATTTGAAATCCAATATATTTTGCACAATTATTATTTATCAAAAAATTCTAAGTTAGTAACTTTCTTTTCAAATGGCAAATAACATATACTTTGACTTACCTGTAACTTTTTGCTCCTAATCATCATTTCCTCTTATAGAACATCATTATTGTTCTTATAATTACTACCAGTGTCATAGATATTGTAGTGGCTACAACTGAATTAATAGAAAATGATAAATAACTGTGTATAACACTAACACATAACTGTGTATAACAATGACACATAACTTTTACTTACATATCAGTCGATAAGGGATTACTGTGATATCCTGTTGATGTTTCTTAAGGCACTTGATTAGGTGTGATACGGTATCATTCCTTATGGTATACTGTAGATAAGTATTTTAGAAAATGACAAGAATAAATCTAAATTATTCAGAGGTTCCAGTTTCGGCTTAGACATAAATACAGGACCATTTGCAAAGAAGAAAGGGTGCGTTTCTACAGCCTCGTTATAGTAACCATGAATACCAATCTCTGAATTACTGGTTAGTAAACATAAATATCCTATAAAATTTAATATATTTCGTTAATTTTTAATACATACATGAGTTAGTAGTTCTAAATTATGAATCATCCTACCTGTGATATTACACTTTTCCTTATAATATCATCACTCAAGTGAACAACATTAAGATCATGTAAACCATGTCATCCTATCTTACTGTGAAGATACTTAGTTATGTTATCTAACATTATAAAAATATCATCAAATTCAAGTCCTTTTATTCACATCACATGGCCACGACGATCTGGTTCTTCGTTATATAATGTTCTAAAATTTGTCGTACATATAGGATGTACAAACCGTGATATCAAGGTATCAGTTCTTCCTTCCCAAGGGACAGTTTCATTAAAATTCTGATAGAATTAAAAATTAATTATTAATATTCTAACAATCATATATGTTAAATACATTATAATCAACGATATATACCTGAGCGAATGTAGGGGTGATTCCTTGATAATTATAAATGTCATCAGCCCACATCATTGTGCCACTTCTTTGTACTCCAGCCTCTAGATTAACAGCCTAAACAAACATACAAAATTTTATAGAAGCTGTACAAAATATAGTATATACGCGCAATATTGAAGCGTTCAAGGGGATATAAAGGTAATGTACATCACATACACTTGTACTCTCATGCAACAAAATACAATTAGATTTAATAGTATAAGCTCTTTTATTCATCATAATAGATTGGAAATTTAAGTGTCTTACGAGGGTGAGTAAAAAGTTACCCGCTCTGTCGGTGTAGAATTTATTTTAAGCAATTGTCAAAAAAGACATACATCATTTTTTGACATAATCACTCAATTTCTGTATACACTTTGTCCATTTGCTGAAAGACCTTCGTATTTTCTCATTAAAAAATGTTTTGGGCTGAGCTGCGAACCACGAATGCATCGTCGTCTTCACCTTTTCATCAGCTTTTTCGGCATCCATCTCGCACAAACTTTTTAAAACCCAAATCTGTCGTGCACTATTGCATAAGCAGAGCCGTGGCTGATTTGCAAATGATTTGCCACATTATCCAGCTTCACTCGTCTATTCCATAGAGCATAAGTTCATGAGCACGTTCAATGTTGTCATCATGGATGTGGACGGGTTTCCAGCTGTTTTTTCATAACACTTCTGCGATCTTCTTTGAACTTTTGTGCCCATTCAAACACACTTCGTGACAAAACACTTTCTCCATAATGTGCATTAAATCTTTGATAAATATAGGCATCAAACATAACCTCCGACCACAAGAAACGAATCACAGCATCCTGCACTGTTTTCCTGCAAATCACCATTGCAAAGCGCCATTACTCGCGCAACGGTCACAAACGAATTGACGTAACACAATGAAACCTACGCAGCAGCACTGAACAGATATTGACGTCATACGAAGAGTGCAGATGTATCAATACGGTCGACAGAAGTTTTAACTATCTGGAGTGCGGATAAATTTTTACCGAGAGTCGTATAGGAATCTATAATCTGTAAGTACACCTTTGGCTGAATGGAAATTTCTCTTACATATAGTCAAAAATGCAGAAACAGTGTATTGAATTGGAAAGTGATAAAAAATAAGTGAAGTTTCGAGGTTGCATGTGATTGCATGAGTACACAGGACGTTTTTAGCGAATAAAAAATAATTTTGAAAGACACGAGACTTATCTTGTATTTCATGTACTCTCTGTGTCCGAATTTCCAGAAGCTCTCTATCTTATGAAGTGTTTTAGATTAGCCGGAAAATTTTGTATGTACATACAAGAAGTATATGATCTAAGTGGAATATTCCATTATTCTCTTGATACAACAGAAACGAAATTTACAGAACTTCTCAGAAAGTTGGTTTATTATTACCAAATTAATAGAATTAATATACGTTTATCATCTTTACATACCTAAGTCGTGGAGGTTTATCGTGCGTAAAAAATTAGTGTCGTTTCAAAGTTACATTTCGTACATTTTAAGCCTATAATTTGTAACGTACAAAACAATGTAAATTTGAGCTGTTTCTTATCTCCTCAATAAGAAAATCCAACTTTACGTTTTTTACACAATGATGTTTATGGAACAGTAATATCATATTATTGCATCGCTTGGAGAATGAAGTCAAGGTACGATGTGACCCTAGTGTAAACGCTGGGATACCCAGCTGTGTCGCACTTATAAGCATAAGACACAATACCTATTAAATACGAGGTTCATTCATGTTGTATCAGCAGTGGTCCGCCGCGGTCAGCCTGAAAGGATCGTTAAATTTTTAATCAAAGATACTGAAATATATCGATCGAATTGTATTGAAATTATACTTATATACAGTAATAATCTTCTATTGATTTGTGTATTGAAATACTCCAATTTATAATGTACATGTTATATGTATTTTGAGCAAAACTAAGATTAGAAGGAAATTAGATTAAATACCATAATGAGGTGTGAGAAGTGGGCAAAACTATTGAATTGTGTTTATCTATTATTTCTAATGTTTAAGACGTCGATTTGATGTTAATTCGAATTGACGTGTCTTCAGATACCGTATAGTTTGTAGTAACTCTGTAACTTAATTACCGTACAAGAATCCTCTCTACCCTGAGCATGTTCGGCGCATATTATATCCTCAGTGATATCAGGTGCATTAGGAAATTTGGAATAAGCTATTTTGCATTCGGCATTCTTAATCACTGGCATTTGTACTTCCATTAATGCATTACGTCGTGGTCGTCCTACGAAGAAAATAAGAAAGATATTTAAGACTGGAACTGTTTAATTTTATTATAAAATTGATATCACTTACTATATCTTAATGCTCCTCATCCAGCAACAAGGGGGTTATAGCCGACGAAGTTGCTCTTTCGTAGGGGCTCCTTTGTACAAATGGGATATACGTACCCTGAAAAATAAAAAAATAAATGAAAATGCAGGAAACGAATGACCAAAAGTATAAGAAAGAATTGTACACGCTTTATGACACAATATATGTGTACAGTAAGAAATTTCAGGATATGATACTTCAGTAATACTCAATAGCATATATATATATATATATATATATTTGAGGACTTACTCGAAAATGGCACCTCCTCCACCAATCTAAGAATGGCAATATTATGATTGTGTATGTTTTCTATTCCATCCATATGTGCACAATGTGCTGCGGTCAAAACATGCCTAGCCGATATCAGGGAACCTCCGCACTTCCATAGTGGTTTGTCTGGGTTTCGGGGATTACGAAAACCTAATGCAGCGATCCATGGCCAAGCGCCTAAAATGCAATAGTCAGTTGTGAATATACATAATTTTTTCTCACATAATGAGTAACAACGATTATTACCTATTCGATATTCGATCATACAGCAGACGATAAGTATATACGTACAAATACTCTGAAATAGAGATTTGATAAAGACAGAAATTAAATTTTTATTCCAGTGGAATACAAATTATTAAATAATTCTATATAATTTCTATTTGAACTATACCGAACTATAAAGTTCAAACGTGTAATTTCTGCCCTAACAGTTTTTGATCTCTATCCATATTATTACTCCTATATCAATTTTTTATTTCAAGCAAAAAGATACTCTTCCTAACATGAAGTAAAAGAAAGAAATAATTCAAGTTAATAAGTAAAGTTACTACCGATAAAATCATAGCATTATTATTTAGTCTAATTGAAATGTACATTGATGTGCTGTTTAATGCCTTTAAAGTTCATTCTTTGCAGTAAATGGCTTATTATTAATCGGAAAGAAAGACATAAAACGTACCAAGTTCAGCTGGTTTACCATCGACCACCCTGGTATGAGAGACGTTGCTAAAACCACAGTATGGTGGTCGCAAAGCCTTATACTTATACACAGTTTTTATTAAAATTTCTCTCTTCTCTTTGTTTGGATCGTTCGGACAGCAAACGATCGTAACATTGCCCTGGTATCTGCACACTGATCGTCTATAAAAATCGGTGGCTGTACGGTACTGTATCTGCCATATTTCTTGCAGAGGTTTACATTTTCTGTAGTCAAGGCACCTGCCTTCTTGATTGTCCGGTGTGGTACATGCTGGATCAAACAATTTTAAAACATTTATACAGTTCAAAGATGCGTAAGAAAGCGACACCGATTACTCAACTTTCGAAGTAAAAAGCCGATCAAGTCCACCGGATTGCCCTACAGACACGTATTAATCCGTAAGAGTTAGTCATCATGTTGATAATAATTATCTAAAGAAACTCACGTGAAAATATAAAATTTTAATTGTTATATTAATAATTTAATTATAATTTAATAATAATAATTTAATTTAAAATGAGTGAGGGCTAGGAGATCATCTGGATCGGTGGAGATAGGAGTTAGCGGGCGGGAATTGAGGACTGCTTCTATTTCTATGATAAGAATATTACGGTGTTAAGCTCATATGTTTCTGTTTCTCCACTCGCGCTGCGCCATAATATCCTTTGATATTTCCGATCCTCTGGTCGTACGAGGAATTGCCGATACATTTTCTCGATGTCGCCAGTGAGTACGTACTGATGAGCGCGGAATCTAATTAATATACAAAATAAATTGTGAATTGATTCGAGAATATAGGATTTCCCCATTTTCATGATTATCGTAATTTTTGTATAAATATATTTTTTAACATACTAATAATTAGGTACTTATAAATTAGTATTATCAATTATTTTGCATTTATAATTCCGCCTCTAGTATAAGTGTTAATTGAAAACTAACTTTATGTTTCAAAAAGTACTAGCAAAGTCGTTGAGTAACAAGCCACTGATGCTAACACAAATAGCATTGTCGTAATTAAATATTTCTAAATATTCATTTTTCATTTTGAACCTGTAGAAACAATTTATTATATATACTATTAGCTAAGTAATTGCATATTTAATTAAGTCGAAATATAAAACTTAGTTATTTTAATAATTTAAAAAATAAAAAACTGACAAACATTTCAATTTAATTTATGGTTGGAACAAAAGACAGTTATTTTTCATTAATTGAAATATTGCAATGCAGAGTACTTTCCAAAATACGCCGAGAGTATTCCTGGTGGTGAAACGAGCGTTGCTTCATCGAACGCAGCTAAAGAAAACAACATCTATGTAGTTGGTGGTACGATGCCTGAAATAGAGGGCGATAAATTGTACAATACCTGTACTATTTGGGGTCCCGATGGAACTTTGATAGCAAGACACCGAAAGGTAAGTAATATATTCCTTTATGGCTTTGAATTTGAAAATATTGGGGTGAAGAAAGTGACTCTATCTAGGAATAATTTAGGAATATACATATGTACATACGTATACTATAACCAATTCTATAATTTACGGTTTATAAAATACGTTATGATACGGGAAACGCCCATTTTTGTTGTAATGTGTTTGTTGTTGTATAAATTTTTCACATACTTAAAATATTATTATACTTATTTTTTCTCCTTTTTAAACATTATTAAATGATAAGATTTTTTAATAAAAGAAAGTGATAAAAACGCTGTCAGTTATTAAATAAAAAGTAATTGAAGTTTAGGAGTTGGTAACTTTGATATTAAATTACAAAAGTTGCAGCAATAGAATTAGCGACTACATTTTTATGTTATTAGGTACATCTATTCGACATCGACATTCCTAATAAGATTACTTTTCGAGAGAGTGATTCACTCAGTCCTGGTAACTCCCTAACGACGTTCGATGTGGAGGGCTGCAAAATAGGTATTGGCATTTGCTATGATATTAGATTCGAGGAAATGGCACGCATTTATCGGAACAAAGGTACAGTAACTTAATCGATCAATACTTAACTAGCAAAAAATTAAATATCTTTCTTAAATATATTCTATATAAAATTAATATAATCTGTAACTCTGTATAAAAAGAAGCTTAATTTAAAAAACCAGTATATTTGCTGAAAATGAAACAAATAAAAGAATTAAAAGCACAATAAGAGGACTGTCCTCGCATATTCAGAAATGATGGAATGTGAACCGTGCAACTACGAAGTTAATTGGTATTCGGTGGCTTCATATTTCCTGCTTCTCCGGGTTAGGTTGCCAAATGCTGATATATCCAGCGGCATTCAATATGACCACTGGACCACTGCACTGGTCATTACTTCAGCGTTTCAGAGCGAATGATAATCAATTATACGTTGCCTGCATATCACCGGCTCGTGTTCCTTAAGCAAGTTACGTCGCATGGGGACATACACAGTTGACCAATCCCTGGGGAAAGATTCTTTACGATTTGGAAACTCAAGAGAATATGGCAGTCACCGATATCGGTAATTTACAGCTTAAAATTAAAAGCGAGAGATCCATGATGTAATTAATTTGTAGTCTCGTTAATTTATCGATTTAGCCATCTTCCTCTGTATTTGTTGAATTTATTAGTAAGCATTACTTATTACTTCGTATGTTTCTTTTTTCTATCAGATGTAAAAGTTGTTGAGGAAGTAAGGGCTCAGATACCTACATTTTCTCAGAGACGTACAGATTTGTACGACACTGTCTGTAAGAAGGAGTAACTCTACACTAAAACAGAAAATGTTTTTTTATAATATTTCTACTACCATATCCTTTTTTTGTGAATTATTACTAATTTCTTATCATTTGTACTAAATGAATGACTCAATTAAGAAAACCAAAACGTTATAAATAATAATCTGTATATCTTGTGTATCAACATGTAATTGGATATTATAATAATATAGGAATGCTATAATAATATAGGATAATAATATAGGAAAATAATAATATAGAAAAACACACATGCTTTTAAACACCTTTAATATCGATCACATAAATTGTTATAATTCACAATGATTACGCATACATAAAAGACCCCTTGATAGTAAAATTTGCGATCAAAAGGCAATTACGTATCGTTTAACAACATTTAATTTATAACACCTTTTAAACATTTAGACAGATTAACACATAACACTTCTTATATATAAACATCAATTCGAAGTTATCAGCTTGGAGAAATTGGTCGATTAATACCTGTAGATTGTCTGTCTCGATGAAAGACTTAAAGAGAGCAAAAACATGATAATGCCGCTAATATAATATTCCTTCTTTCTTGTATCTGTCTGCCTCTCAGGTCGTTTTACTAATTACAATAAGTAATTTCGACTTCTTTGCGCTCTCTTTTAACGCATTCGAGACCGAAAGAAATTCATATCAGTCAGTAGGCAAGGGTATAATATACATATTTTATATATAACTTATGTTGTTACGCCGCCTAAAACATCTGCACGCCAGCCCGCGCGACCGGACAACAACCGACCTGCGTAACGTCACTTCGACCCTCAATAAACCTAAGGGCCCACCATAACTTTCACTTTCCTGTATTGTTTCGCCATGTGTCGTCAATCCGTTTGTCCTGAAGAATTTCTTAAGCCTAAAAGTATTTTCGACGCACATCTGGTTTTTTAGAGAGGTCCTTGGGTTTATTAGTCGCACTTAAAACACGGAGAAAGCGGGTATGCACCCATGAGGAAAATCCGAATAGCCCTGTAATAGAACAAGCTAGTTTTCTCACGCACACAGTCATCTATCCACCACGATGGTAGGAGACTCCCTACTCATCCCTTCGAGCAGTAATGCAGGTCATGACCAATCGACACCTCGGTTCGTTACCCTCACTTTTCCTAACGAAATTGGGAACAACGAATCCGCGTTCTTTAGGCACAGGGGCACACCCACGCCGAACTTTTCTTCCGTATTAAAAAAAGAGCGACAGTCAGTCTAAAAACTAACGCCTAACGCGGCAGTCTGCACATAGCGCGAGAGTCGCATACTTCCCGCAAATCTTTGTCGGTTCTCGGTGTGGTCGAACATACATCTTCTCTCCTAAATACATCATAGTGCTAAGTCCATTAATACACTAATTTCCAGTATAAGAGCCCTGCTCTAGCGCACATATCTATCGCATCGTCGTGCGACAAGTTGTTAACTATTTATTTCGGCATCAGTGTAGTCTAAGTGTTGGACATATATAATTTATAACTCTGTGAATCACAGGGTTATACAAACTCAATCACCCCTTATTATCTCAACGGAAATCAGGGGATCGATCAATTCGTGGTGTCGACTGCTACAGTCGTAACGGGGATTTACGACCCCCGTTGACGTCTCTCCTCGCGATTACGTCTCCCCGCAATTGGTCGAAATTACATATGTAGTAACGTATATATCATGTTAATTTCATATTTTCTTCAATATAGAATTATTATATATATATATATATATATATATATATATATATATATATATATACATAATACATTACATAATATATGTACATAATACATTATAGAATAACATAGTATATAATTTTATATTTTAAAAATATGAAGCATACTATTTAAGATTGTCATCGATTTAAAATCAAAGTATGAAAAGGATACCCTGGAGAGAGTAAAACACAGAATCATTCCAACTAAACATTCAGATCGTACCGACACCTAGGTATCGTCTTACAATTAAATCTCGGTCTCGAATGGATTAAAATGAAATACATACTTGCAGCTTCAACATCTTCAATATCGAGGAGATTCAAACTTTACAAATAAATGTAAATTGCGATGTAAAACAAAGCGATGTAAAAAGGGAAAAAGGAGGAAAGAAGGAACAGGGAAGCAAAGAGAAGAAACGAATTTTTCATTTTCTCGAAACTGGATCAAGTTTCAGACTGCTCGCCAAAGAGTCTGTAGCTAACGAGACAAGATTAGACAAACCACGCTTTAAAATTCCCACAGAACTATAATAATCCTCGAAATCAATACGATTCGTCGATCCATCGCCTGATTAAAAAATGAGATAGGATGAAGCTCACTAGTCGGCCTTTGAACTTTCAATAGCGCTTACGGCTCGTATACTCTAGTTTGAATGCTACAATGTAAGCCAAGTCAGCTGTAACTAGCGTTCGCGTGATTGTCGCTATCTATTATTCACGCGTTACACGTTCACCAGACAAACGCGTCTACCGGTTGACATTGTTTTCTGTCCTGAGTTTCAAAGCAATTATGTTGCTTCGTGTAATCAAATCTCGCCAAACTAACGATAAGTTCTTGTTTGATCTTACACAGTTATTAAAACTATACAAGTTAAACCAATCTAGCCTAAACAAGTAATGTCGTTATATATTCTTTTTTAAATCTATATATTGTTTAATAAATCGTGGTTAGGATATAGTAGCTGACAAAAATATTCGGACAAATATATTTGTAGAAACATTTTAGGAGTGTATTATGCATAGTGGCACTATTTAATACTGTACTGTGACTATCATGGTCGTGTTGGTATTATTCGAAACTAATCTGAAAATCTGTATGGAATTTGTAAGATATTTAGTACGAGTACTGTGCATTACTGATATGTACACAACCGAGACGAGATAACGAAGGTACTGCTCTCCATCGTTCATCGCTACGCGTTGCTAATAGCAACGTATAATGCATATATATCTCGCAAAGACCATAAAAGTACCCAATGGAACCACGTTTAATATTTGATAATAATGTCCCATTACAGTTTCGTCATTTTCAATTAATTAAACACGACCCTCTCTTTAAAAATTAGAAGATAAAATACGTAATACAAATCTACTCGAAATCTTTTAAACTTTACGGACGACCTTACGGACCTTACTTATGGTCTTTAAAAGCAGCAGGGATTAGCAGAATATTAACTGCGAATTTTTCTTGGACCGCAGCATGCAATATGAAATATGGTTATTAAAATGTACACTGAAAATTTCATATCCATAAGATACTCGTGCTTGTAGGACCTTGAAAATGAATTCTTAACCCAAATAGTCGACCGAGATACTCGAGAAATTTTGTGAAGCTGACGTCAATACCAATATGTACCGTCGTTGTGCTATTATTTCGTGATAAGCCGTATTGATTGCACTTCCATTTCACGGAATTAATTTTTCCACACAAAAAGTGATAACGATAATCGAAAAAAGAAAAATATACTACCACTTTTTGTATCAGCATACACAAGCGCACTCGATTTTACACGAGTATACAATTTGCAAATTCGACGGAACGATCGGATTTAATTATTTTTTCGATATTTCAGGCATCAAGTTTTATTTACACATCGAACGTTGAAATACGGCGAAATACAAAATGTACAAACCACTCTGGACATTAATTAACTTTGAACGTTATTGATTAATTAAAGAAACCAACCATTGTGTTGATTTTTACATTTTGAAAAATTGTTATCCACTTTTGCTTTGTTTAAAAATTGAAAAAAAGATACTTTTATTGTAAGTCACGAGTATCTCTTTTATTTATTTAAACTTTAGATCAAATATTACAATTTATAAATATATCATTTATTTAGATATACTTGTAATATCTGTTTTATAAGTTTGTACAACCATTTATCTATTTATCTATTTTATTTGCACATAATCTTTATAGACTGATTTTGTAAAGAATAAAAAATTGTGATTCTATTTAAAAACGATCGTGTCAGACTCAAGTGATAAGCGATATATATTTCAGCGATATATATATATATTCAGATTTCACCATCACATAAACGGTGCTATTGGAAACGTTTCACAATAGACGTCTTATAAGCGCCTGCGATGTCCGTCATATGTAAAGCTATACCACTGAATCACGGCCGCCATTTAGTGATTAAGGTCGATCACTTAGAGTTGTTAATCCGACATAATGGCGAGCAATACATCGAAGACATTATTGGAAACACAGTTACAGTTTAATTTCATTGAGCTTATTTGCAAATAAATGTGTACAATATATTTTAGAGGTTTTAAATATTATTGCTGACTAAACTTCGCGTCTGCGCATCATCTTTCTTTAACTTTTTTTGCATTTTCTTATCGACGCATGAAGACGAAATGCGTAAATTTTATTATTTATTTAAACATTACTATATTGTGCTCAAAGTAGCGGAATATCGTTCTATTATCAATAAATGAAGAACTAAAAGAATTAAAAAAGAATTAAAAAAATATGTAGTTCAATCAATACTTCGTGTATTTTTCTATCTCCACAAGACAATATCCGGACCAGTTACGCTTACAGTATCAACAAAGATTTGTCCAGCCATACGGAATAAGTCGTACTCAGTAGTTTAAAAGTATTAACCGCAGGAACTCCAGAAACACTTTTGAAGTAACTTTCGAACCAATAAATCCCCGAACTAAGAACTGTCATATTTCGTCTCTATTTATCGAATATTGTGAGAAAATGCAAAAAAAAGAAGTTAAATAGAAAAAGTACTTGGAAACTTAAAAGAAAAAATCTCGAAAAATCTCTTAATACTTTTTACTGTCATCTTGAGACGCACCATATGTTAAGCTTCTTCGTAGTTACAACTTTTACCGCAGATGTAACGAACTGACAAATGCTTCGAATGGCGCGCGCGCGTCAACGCCTGCACTTAAATTTTAAATAAATGTTTTTAAATAAATGTTTAAAATAATACATTAAATGTATTAACTTTCTTGCGCAATTTCATTTAATTTCTTACGATATGGAGGGTTTAATTATGTTTAAGATATCTATTTGAATCTTTTAAATTCGAAGTTTTTTAAAAAATTACCTTAAACTTTATAAAATTAAATCGTTTTTCCACTTTGTTGTATCATAAAACAGTTACTTAAATTCAAACCTTACCGTCGTCTTAAAATATTCTATATTTTCCTTGTCTTAAAAAATCTCCCTACAGAAAGAATAAAGAAGAATAAATTCCCATACGTTAAATTTCGCGTGATTGATGGAATACATAACGATAACGAGAACTAACTAGCGACAACAAGCAACCATTAGCAAGGACAACTGGCGACTATAACTGTCGTCTCTATGATGTATGGCGACTAAGGAGAACAGCCAGCAACTACGGATTACATGTAACAACCAACTGCCCCACTTCTAAAAGGCAACTAACTTGCAAACCCTTTGATGGTTTCTGTAGCGTGATATACCCCTTGAACGTGGTTCAAGAATGTGGTCGTCGCTGGACGGCGGTTTGACAGCAGAGCGATCTCGCCAATTCAAAGCTTGACATTACAAACTACCGAGAATCATTAGGCTCGTTATCGAGCATCTAGCTTTCAGAAGGTGCTTTATCATATAATATGACTTCACGATATTTTTATAGCAAGAAGAATGGCCAACCTCTAACAAAACAAATTTTTACTAAGTGCTGCATGTGAGCTGCAGGCCGGCCTACTAGGCAAATTTGACGAATGAATAAACTAAAATATATACGAATATATTCGTTATATCATAAAATGCCCGCATTATGTTCTCTAACACCATAGAGGAAACTAAATTTATATATTAAAAAATTGGAATACCTGTTATAAGAGAGTTAATTAAATTCTAACCTATCGATGACTCCATAAAAACCTTTATTTCCTAAAAATGTATATCTTCCAAATTCTCCTTAGAAAGTATCATAGAGAAAATATGAAACCTGAAAAGTACATCACGCTGATGCCTCGATCAACCCTCGTGCTTCGCAGTCCATGTGTCCGAGCGATGATATTATATCAGCACCTATGATACCATTTCAAAGACCGCAATCAAAACATTAAATACCGCATTAAAGCCATACAATAATTCGCAATATTCATTCGTAAACGTTATTGTATATGTGCTTAATTAATCGTTATTATGTTTCGAATGATTTACTACCTCGTATTCCATAAGCAGATATATGGTTCATTTTCACCTCAAGTACGATATAATTTGTAACAAATATTTATAATTCACAATGTAAAATATTTATAATTCATTGGGAATATTTTTCTATCACGGTATAGTGGTCAAATTTCACATAAATCACAAACATATGGTAGTCAGAAGCTATACTCACGACATGACAAATCATGAAGATGTCATGAAAAATGGAGTCCGTCCATATATATTCAAACGCAACGAACAAGTTCGAACTTTTCGAGAATAAACGATTTGTTCGATAACATCTGTCGCGAGCTTCTCTTCCTTTAACGATAACAATTGACAACTAAAGCTCGAGAGGCTCGTAAGGATGAACAGCGACGAGTATCTAGAAGCTATGTACTCACCTGGGCAAGGAGACTCCAACACCAAGGACGTTGGAAGTTTCGAGAAGCGAAGATGGAAACTGAAGTAGCACGTCAGGTCAACTCCGGCGAAAACTGCTAAAGAAAGAAAAATCCAACTAATTTGTTTCCAACGATAAAATGAAATTAATTTGTTTCACAAATTATTAACTGAATATTATTCAAAAATTATTCAAAATTCGCTTGATTGATTCACGACCCGGGACATTTGGGTCATACCATTTTGGTAATGGACGAAAATGGCAGAAGGAAGAACGACCGTTTTTTTCATATTTCTCTTTCCCCGGGAAACGATGGAATGCCCGAGCACCTTGTTTCATTTCTTCTCGACATCAATTTCAATCTTTTTAAACGAAATATAATCTGAACGATGAAAAGTTCATTCAAATAATGCTCCGCGCCAGACACTCACGAAAATTAAGAAGGAACACGGAAAATTCGCGAATAAAACGGATTTCTTTGTCCCAGTGAGATAATAAACCTCGTTCACGTATTGGTTTTTGAAATCAATATATCCACCAATGTGCACTCGTTTAACAAGGGTGATGGAACGTGCCAAAAATCTCTCAAGAGGGTCTTGGCAACGGAAGAGTCGAAAACGTCACAATTATGAATGAAAAATGCGAATAGTTGCTGATTTTACAGTCGAAACCGATAAAGAACTCCAGATATTCCCCCAATTAATTTACAATAAATTCGCGAAAATGATCGATTGGTGACGTCATTGTATTCTAGAAAGATTGTAAAACGATAAGAATTTATTGAAAAAACTTATATTCGATGATAACACTTCTAATAAGAGTACTAAGAGGAGCGATTCTGTACTCACCTTCCTGCCTCGAAGTACCGAACGCAATTAACCGTCCGCCCAGGATGGAACCGTTCGGAACTTTTGTAAGTCACTGCACGGCCGCTGCTTATGGTGGAAATGTAATAGATATAAGTACAGAGCGCGTGAGCGAACTAAAAACGCGATAGAGAAGTAGAGAGAGGATGTTCCGTCCTTGTCTAATGACGCGCACTTGTACAGGAAATATGTAACAGGGGTATACGAGCAGCGTCAGTGTCCACTAGTGTGCATGCCTCATTAAACAAGGACAGGAAGTATCTATACATGGTGTTCTCTTTCTATTTCCATGTTGCATCCATCTTACTATACAGTACACACACTCAGCTATTCTATCATTATATTTGTGCGTTGCTTATGTGTGAACCAAACATTTCCATGGCAACAAATCGTTTGTCTCTTGTTTGATGCTCGGTTTTCAACGGAGTTGAAAGAATTTTTTAAGAGAAACGTAATGGACGGGTTGTTTTTAAAGCAATAAACGGATATTCTCGTATCCATTGAGAAACGATAGGCGATTTGAAAGTGTCACTATGAACGGTGATTTATCGATGCAAGGTAGTATGAATAAGATATTTTATAATCTGCGAAAAAAGGTAAGGAATATTCTAGATTTTAGATTTTAGATTTTAGAATTTCCACGTCACAGACGAGTGTGTTTTGTTATTTGATTTGTAATATTGCTGCAGTTCTCTTAATAGCTGTTCGTTTCATGCGATACTCGCACATAGTATCTATGACTTTTGCTTCTAACAATTTTTATAATTAGGCTGTATCAAATATTTTTAACGTTCGTGTTTCATGAAAAATCATGTGTAACTCGTTGAATTCGCAAATGTAACAAAAAATTACATGAAAAAACTTATATTATTGTAATGAAAAAATAATTATATTAGGAGGAGAGTCGTATTTCGGAACGTCATCGGAACATATTATACCTTGTATGTGATTATTTGGAACACAATGGGTGAGTATATTATAATTAAAATATATTCCTAGTTCCAATTCTCTTGAATAGTGTCAGTGACCAATCGAAATCAGTGGACATCGTGGAAAGAGAAGGCGAAACCAAATTTGAAAATTCGACATCGGTAATTCAGTAGTTAAGAATAACTCAATCGATAATGTAGATTAACTAGTTATAAACAAATATATGAAATATAAATTCAAATTATTCTTATCCATCTAAAAATTGGAAATTAAAGAGCAGAAGACAAGAAATTATCTTCGAGGATTTATATAGTAAATACATTCTTTTGCCTGTATTACCTAGAGATAAAACAGTTGTTTGATGGTTATCTTATAGTGTTCAGTCATTGCGAAAAATATTTTTAATCGGTTAAAAACTATAATTAATTAAAAACTACATTTCTTTAGGTATATAGACATTAGCGATGTATTATTCCGGGAAGCTCGTCTATCTCCCGAACATCGGGTCTGCGACAACATCGATTTGGAAATTATCGTTGCAGAGTATGAAAATTATTACAAGATGAAATTTCAAAAATATCCCATATTGTGTAAGAAAATAACTGGAAGGGAAATGACGAGGGAAGTGACAAATGCAAGCAAAACGTAAGAATTTAAATTATTTAACGATATTAAACGGTATTCAAAGTATCGTATTCAACGTATCGTATTCAACGTATCGTATTCAACGTATCGTATTCAACGTATCGTATTCAACGTATCGTATTACAATATGATCCAGTGTTTGTAGAAGTATTGAGACAAAAGCCAAATCTGTTAGTAAACAAGCGAGAAGTGAGCCTGTGAAAGAGACGAATCTACAGCAGAAGATAACTGATGACAATACGAATCATATTAATCTCGGAATGACAGTGACGTCGATATTTCCCAATGAGAGTGATGGACGTTCATCAGAAGAGCTATTTAACGTCCCAATGGAACAATCCATGCAATCGAAGATATTGAAATGCATTGAAAAGCTTTATTCAGATAATCCGGAATTACGAAAGATTGCTGAGGACATCTCATGCGTAAGTTATTTTCGATTAATATACGTATCGTAAAGCTTTTAAACGATAAAATTCCCGTCGATAAACCGTTCAACGTATATCGACGATGACGTGATTTCAGTAACGCTTCAAATACCAAATTACGTAACACTTACTTAATATAGAGAAGACGCCATTTTATCTTTGTATCGTCACAGGAGATCATAGTAAACAAATTAAATGTACATTGGGATGACGTTATAGGCCTAGAAGAATGTAAAACCGCTGTTAAGGAGGCCGTTGTGTATGCCCTTAAGTATCCTATCTTTTTTGATGGCCCGTTTTCCCCCTGGAAAGGTATTTTGCTGTACGGCCCACCTGGTACAGGAAAGATACTCGCATTCTTTTCATTTCTGTATGTGTTTACAAGAAATATACAAAACAGGGAAAACGATGTTAGCGAAGGCAGTCGCGACAGAATGCCATTGCACCTTTTTTAACATAACTGCCAGCTCATTGGTCAGCAAATGGAGAGGCGATTCCGAGAAGTATATACGTGAAAGTTGCTTTGTCTCTGTAAGTTTCTTTGTTCCTTTGTCTATGAAGGAGAGATTCTAGGTATAAAAAGATTTGATTTTATTTTTCGTCATTTATATATAAATAGAATAGTTGTTTGGAAAACGAAATGATATCATATTCGTGATGAGGCAATGAATTTAAGGAATTTCGAATATAATATTTAATGAATAATACATTTGTTAAACTGAACAGGTTTTATTTGAACTTGCCTATAGTCATTCGCCTACAATTATTTTTATCGACGAGATTGACTGGATCGCCACAAATAAAGGAGACTGTATATTGTCTGAACCTGCAAAGAGATTCAGATCAGAACTTCTTTCTAGATTGGATGGATTAGTGTCTAATGAGAATTCTAATGTAGTTCTTCTGGCTACAACTAATTCCCCTTGGTACGTATATCCCGTTATTTCAATGTTTTCTAAGTAGAAAATATCGTAATATTTCTCCAAATTCCAAATATGTTATTGTGTTGTTTGAAGTATTCCTTCATTATTATTAGTATAATAGAACGATAATATTTATTGTAAATATGTTATTAGGGACATTGATGCAGCTTTACTCAGGCGTCTCGAAAAGCAAATATACGTATCATTACCCAATGAAGTTGCTCGACTTGGTATATTCAAATTATACCTTAGCAACCACTTATTAGAAAATACAGACATTGTAAACCACATAGTAAAATGTACTGAAAGATATTCTTGTGCAGATATAAAATTGCTTTGTAAGCAAGCGTGGCTACTAGAAATAAGCCCGATATGGAGGAGACTTGAAAAGAAAGAAACACCTGTTACCACTTTGAAGTATGAATTAAAAAGTTATGAAATATTAGCAAAATTGTTTAAAAAAATGTCACCTACAGTTATGCAAATAGATAAATATGATACGTGGAACAAATAAATACGCAATCGTAAGGACAGATATTGAAAAATATAAATAAATGGATTATCGTTCGAGAAATCATTCGCATGTGTGTGCATGTGTGTATGCGCGCATGTGTGTGCGCGCATGTGTGTCATGTGTGTCATGTGTGTGCGTGTGTGTGCGCGCACGCGCTATAGGCTAAGTTTAAAATATTCGGTTGTATTATATCCTTGTATTATATATGTCGGAGATGAAAGGAAAACCGGAGCCTTCCCTTTGCAATTTTGAGGAAACCTTCTAATGCTTTAGCCTAGATTTTATCATAACTGTAATTAAGCAATTGTCATTTGTAATTGTTTGATATTTGTGAAAGCGAAAGTGGGTTCGAGGTGACAACTGGTCGCCGAACGTAGCCACGGTCACGGGATAAACGTTTTGCCTGACGAAGGTGTGGATCGGTTGTATTGTTCTCCCTAGAAATCACATAGAATTGTACTTTAGAGATGTCGATATAATGGGACACACGTTGTATTAGGAATCAATCTCCAGACAGAAACTGCCTAGTAACGGCGTTTGAATCTTTCTCGATGTTTCCAAAGAGTATACAACAAACTTTTGACAGAAATTGCCTAGCAACAACGATTGGAACCTTCTCGATGTTTCCAGCGAGCATATAACAAACAAATGCAGTCGTATAGCGAAAAAGATTTTCATCAGATATTCATTCGTGTGATCGCCTTGGAAAGTGATACATCGAGCAATTTACCGAGTGTCTCAGCAATTGTATTTTGTGTTTAAAATTATTCTACACATAGTAAAGAGTTATCCCGTTGACCGTGGATTCGTTTGAACCCCGGAACATTGTTAATAGCGTTAATTAAATTCATTATTCGTGAAACCTATCAATCGTTAATCTCATTATACGTTAAATTCATTATTCGTAAGACATATTATTCGTTCCTCTTATTGTTCGTTAAACTTATTAATCTTTAATCTAATTATTAGTTAAACTTATCGTTTGTTAATCTTATTATTTATTAAACTCATTATTCATAATATTTTGTAAAATCTTGTTTATTCGCGTAAATATATTCTCTGTTTCGTAAAACAATGGCTAATTCAAACGAAGGATCATTACGCGCCTTAAATGCTAATGATAACCCGACATATATATGTGAGTGTATTTTATCAAAAATATGTTTTTTATGTTTTCTTATCTTAGTAATTATTTTTAAAAAAGTCTTAAAGTCTTATATGAAAATAAAGCTGTTCTTTATTTCAAATAATTGAAGTAAATAAATACAATGAGTTTTATATTTTATTATATCTTATATTATTGTTATATTGTTATTGAAAAAATTGATATAATCAACAGTTCTTCCTGTTCTCTTGATTGTTTCTTGCTTGTTTCAAACCATGATAATAACCTACAAAAGAAATAACATAGTCCATTGAAAATTTAATATACAATAAAATACTTATATGAAATAATTACCTGTGTAATATACCATATAACCACTAATATACCATGACATCAACATACTTGAAAGTGCGTCTGTATCATTATCTGGTAATCTAGTACATTTTATTAAAATTTCGTATTTTTTTCCAAATAAAATATTAAACTTATTCCAAATTACTTATTAATATTAGAAGTATTCAGCATTCCATTAGAATTTTTAAATTGTACTTACTTGGCCATTAATTGTGGTGGTAAAGGAGGTGCAGGTGGCATTATATCAGTCATCGAATTGAAAGATGGTCCCGGTATGAAGTGATGTTTATACGCATTTGCTTCTTCAGAGTCACAATCCATTTTTTCTACATTATATTTTTTCGAATTTACATTTGTAGAAAAATTAGTCTCACAAGTCTCATCGTTCTCTTCATTGAATTTCTCTTCCAAAGCTTTCTTTCGTTGTGCTATTTGACTTTGCAAACCTTCTGATTCTAAAAGAGAACTCAACTCGACTTTCTCTGTATTACCATAGCCTAAACACAGAGTAAAAAAAATTTTTGTCATTTAATAGAATTACTGAATGCCATTCAGTTACTGTCCTTACAGGCAATGTATTAGAATTTCCCATGCATAAATGTATATGTATAAATGTTTGCCTTGATATATGTAGTAATAATCACTCGTCTAATGAGGAGAATTATATTCCAAGCAGCTAATAATGAACAATAAGTAACATGCATGTTTATGGTTCATGACCCTATATCCCACGGGTCTCCCCATAGACATTGACAGGTACTCCTGCCCAGTTAAGGACCTGCTGAATGACACTGCGATAGACTATGCGAAAGCCTTTACTTCATATATATATATGTATTTTTAGTACATTTCTTAATTGACATAACCATCATGCTAAAGGTATTACCTACAAATTTTACAACACACGTGCCATTGTTTTCGTAAATTTTTGATATTATAGCTTCATAAATTTCTCCATCCTCTGAGTATATTGCACGATAAGGTGCTCCTATGATCCATTTCTATAGAGAAAAGATGTGTATACAAATAAATATAAGTAAATAGCAAAATAAAATAATTTGCTTCTTAATCAATATATTTAATAATATTCTGTATCAAATTTGTAATATTCTATCAAAATCACAACCTTGTGTAATTTACTTGCGTGTTTAGGCTGCTTAAGATTTTGTAGGTCTTCTTTCGGTTGAGAATTTCCAACATCCATTCCCATTCGCTTGATAACTTCTTCTTTTGCTAAATTTATTGCTTTATCATATGCTTCTATTAATGCACTATCATCCCAAACATTATCATTGGCTGTGTCTGTATCCTTTTGAGATAGCAAATTATACGTTATTAATATTGATACAAGTATTTTATTATCAAACTATTGCAAATTATCATATATGTCATTTTTCAAAAATTGACTAAAAGGTAGTGGATACTGTTAATTACTATTATGCCAAAATCTTGTACTAAAAAAATGTTAAAACCATTACGTTTCCATTACCATACATACGTTTCCATTTCCTCGTATAAAAAGAACATTCATATCATCTGCCATTTTAAAATAACATCATTTAAATATTGAATTTGCTTCTGAAATATTAATTTGTCTCATTTCTTTAACTCTAACACATTGTAAACAATGATGACATTATACCAACTATAATACTAAAAATCTATTCCCCATTCATTCGAAAGATTATTTTTTGAAACAAGGTTAACATTGAATGTTCCCAAACTTCAATAACTGTATTTTACTTTCTTTACAATATCTAACAATATATTAGAATACTATAAAAAAATATTGTATGCACAAGAAACTGTTTATAGCGAAATAGCAAAAGAATTAATCACATATTATAACTAAAACGAGATTGTTAAGTAGATTATATTATACTGCATATGCGTTAGTGTTTCAGCTGGTAAATATAGTTTTTATATCTGAAGATAAATAAGATTTAATTCTATAAAATTGCATAATGAATTATACATCTATCTATTACTATTCGTATTTCCCCTTAGTTGTATGTTGTCAATAGCATCAATCACGAACATATAAATAAATATAGAAGAAACCGTTCGGAAATGGAAAGGGAAAAATGAACATGGAAGACAAGAAAGTTTTCTTCAGGTTTAGCGTATGCGTGATACGCTTTGAATGTCTCAGATAAAGATAAAGATACTCTGCTCATTTCTATTTGTTCCGCAGAACGAGAAATTTGTTGTCTTTCATATTGGTTTTTACGATTCAATTTTTGGGCAGTTTTCCCTAGCGAGTGTCGGTCCCTGTTTGATATAACCAGACCGTAATTTATACAGATATGTATTATAGATATATATTTGTAAAACTGAAATCAGATGAAATAAATGTTGCCTGAGGTTTTAAACGTTTAATAAAAACAATATTTCATTTGGAAAAAAATGTAAGATATGTAAAATTACACATTGATCATTTTGCTGGTCTTGTATCATAAAACGTGTGGCCCGAAGAGCATGTCACGACCGGCATACTTCAAATCCGACGGACTGACGATAGAGATAAAGATGTGGCGGCACTCGGCGACAATGTATATCGCTGAACCATCATGAATGAACCATCAACATCCCAACGGTCCTTCCACCGAAGGTTCTAGAAGAAAGAGCACGTGGCAACGATCGCGGACGCCTAGCAAATGCATGGACGGTGGGGATGTTGAGGGATGACAAAAGAAAGTAATCGGATCCGATCGAAAGTAAAATCATAAGAGTCAGTCTTAGAAAGTCACGCCTGGAGTTCGGACGTAGATTGTAAAGTGTATTGATGTTAGAAAAAAAAAGTAAAGTTTTCTTTTTTTATTTTTTTACCTCAAATTCCTTTTTTATTTTGTTATTTTACGTGACAACACCATCGGCACCTGGATGAACCTTGATAACTCGGCCCAGAGGCCAATGCATGGAGGGAACGTTGTCCTCTCTGAGGATGACGATTGTGCCCTTTTGGATGCTGTGTCCACCCTTGCTCCATTTATTGCGGTTAGTTAGCTCGTTCAAATACTCCTTATGCCAGCGGTTCCAAAAATGTTGTTTAAGCTGTTGGATATGCTGCCATTTGGAGAGTCGGTTCGATGGAATGTCCCTGAAATCTCGATCACGTAAGCACATTAATGAATCGCCAATGAGGAAATGTCCGGGAGTGAGGGCTAGGAGATCATTTGGATCGGTGGAGATAGGAGTTAGCGGGCGGGAATTGAGGACTGCTTCTATTTCTATGATAAGAGTATTACGGTGTTAAGCTCATATGTTTCTGTTTCTCCACTCGCGCTGCGCCATAATATCCTTTGATATTTCCGATCCTCTGGTCGTACGAGGAATTGCCGATACATTTTCTCGATGTCGCCAGTGAGTACGTACTGATGAGCGCGGAATCTGTGGCGGATCGGTATCAACAGGACGCCGACAGGTCGAGGCATCAACGCGGCGCAACACCTCCCGGGCGATCCGCGGGTACCAACCGCCAACACTAGAGGGCTACGACGACAACGAGTCTGTCTGTCTAACTCGCTAGCGGTCGAATATACGAGCGATTGATATAAATACCGCACCTAGCGAGACTCCCTCTACGTCTAAGGCAGGGACTACCGGGCATAGCCTTACTGACGAGTCCACCGGTAGTCCCGGGACGAAACGCGCAACTCTCCCTCTCGTTTCATCCGTCATAAATCTAATTAATATACAAAATAAATTGTGAATTGAGTCGAGGATATAGGATTTCCCCATTTTCATGATTATCGTGATTTTTGTATAAATATATTTTTTAAGATACTAATAATTAGGTACTTATAAATTAGTATTATCAATTATTTTGCATTTATAATTCCGCCTCTAGTATAAGTGTTAATTGAAAACTAACTTTATGTTTCAAAAAGTACTAGCAAAGTCGTTGAGTAACAAGCCACTGATGCTAACACAAATAGCATTGTCGTAATTAAATATTTCTAAATATTCATTTTTCACTTTGAACCTGTAGAAACAATTTATTATATATACTATTAGCTAAGTAATTGCATACTTAATTAAGTCGAAATATAAAACTTAGTTATTTTGATAATTTAGAAAATAAAAAACTGACAAACATTTCAATTTAATTTATGGTTGGAACAAAAGACAGTTATTTTTCATTAATTGAAATATTGCAATGCAGAGTACTTTCCAAAATACGCCGAGAGTATTCCTGATGATGAAACGAGCGTTGCTTCATCGAACGCAGCTAAAGAAAACAACATCTATGTAGTTGGTGGTACGATGCCTGAAATAGAGGGCGATAAATTGTACAATACCTGTACTATTTGGGGTCCCGATGGAACGTTGATAGCAAAACACCGAAAGGTAAGTAATATATTCCTTTATGGCTTTGAATTTGAAAATATTGGGGTGAAGAAAGTGACTCTATCTAGGAATAATTTAGGAATATACATATGTACATACGTATACTATAACCAATTCTATAATTTACGGTTTATAAAATACGTTATGATACGGGAAACGCCCATTTTTGTTGTAATGTGTTTGTTGTTGTATAAATTTTTCACATACTTAAAATATTATTATACTTATTTTTTCTCCTTTTTAAACATTATTAAATGATAAGATTTTTTAATAAAAGAAAGTGATAAAAACGCTGTCAGTTATTAAATAAAAAGTAATTGAAGTTTAGGAGTTGGTAACTTTGATATTAAATTACAAAAGTTGCAGCAATAGAATTAGCGACTACATTTTTATGTTATTAGGTACATCTATTCGACATCGACATTCCTAATAAGATTACTTTTCGAGAGAGTGATTCACTCAGTCCAGGTAACTCCCTAACGACATTCGATGTGAAGGGCTGCAAAATAGGTATTGGCATTTGCTATGATATTAGATTCGAGGAAATGGCACGCATTTATCGGAACAAAGGTACAGTAACTTAATCGATCAATACTTAACTAGCAAAAAATTAAATATCTTTCTTAAATATATTCTATATAAAACTAATATAATCTGTAACTCTGTATAAAAAGAAGCTTAATTTAAAAAACCAGTATATTTGCTGAAAATGAAACAAATAAAAGAATTAAAAGCACAATAAGAGGACTGTCCTCGCATATTCAGAAATGATGGTATGTGAACCGTGCAACTACGAAGTTAATTGGTATTCGGTGGCTTCATATTTCCTGCTTCTCTGGGTTAGGTCGCCAAATGCTGATATATCCAGCGGCATTCAATATGACCACTGGACCACTGCACTGGTCATTACTTCAGCGTTTCAGAGCGAATGATATTCAATTATACGTTGCCTGCATATCACCGGCTCGTGTTCCTTAAGCAAGTTACGTCGCATGGGGACATACACAGTTGACCAATCCCTGGGGAAAGAATCTTTACGATTTAGAAACTCAAGAGAATATGGCAGTCACCGATATCAAAAAAAAAAAAAAACTGGCGAACCGTGTGTTACCACAACGAGACACGCGATGCTATTTGTCGCTTTAAATTGTGCCGCAACTCGTTTTTGAGATCTTTGCCAGGGGAGCGTTAAAATCTGCTGAAAATATATTTCTGGCTTTTCTGGATTTTAACTGAAATATGACAAATAACGTTGTAAAACATATGTACTTATGACTTACAGAGTAATTGAGTGTACAAAATATATAGTATACAAAATAGCCAGCGATTTAGGGCTTTAAAAGATCAAAAGGAAAGAAAAGAAAAGAAAAGAAGAAAGATAATATGTTGTGGCAGTCTAAGTCGATCTAGGAAAATAGATAAAGGGTGGGAGGGGCAAAGCTAGTTAATCTGGAAAGAATCCAAGCGTCAATTTCAAGCATTTACAGAGAATCAAGCGGGCTGGTTAAAGTCGTGAGTTGAGCAATTATCCCGCGTTAGGTTCAATCAGGTTAGTCCCACGCGAAATTGATCCAACCATGCGAAAACGAGTGTATTCTGATTTCTGTCGCAGATACTTCTGGCTAGTGCAGTACCTACACGGTGGTTGTTGAAATAGCCGCTTCTCATCTATTTTCCGCAGCGCGGACATCATCCTTTGATCCCTTACGACTAACGAAGTTTTCGAAGATGTACGGCAGTTTGAGATTCTACTTGAAAATGATCATGATTGCGGTCTGTGTGCCGTCTGCTCTTCTTTTTGTCCTTCCGTTAAAGACTGGTAAGTTGATACTGATTAATTATGCGATCGAAACCCTATATAATTGCTATAAAAATTCCGCTAATATAATATTCCTTCTTTCTTGTATCTGTCTGCCACTCAGGTCGTTTTACTAATTGCAATAAGTAATTTCGACTTCTTTGCGCTCTCTTTTAACGCATTCGAGACCGAAAGAAATTCATATCAGTCAGTAGGCAAGGGTATAATATACATATTTTATATATAACTTATGTAGTAATGTATGTATCATGTTAATTTCGTATTTTTTTCAATATAGAATTATTATATATGTCGGGTTTACATTAGAATTAGGGTTAGGGGCGTGAAACGAATCTTCGTTTGGGTTACACGTTGTCGTTATGCAATAGAGAAGACATTGACTAGTGCAAATACGATTATTACAGAACCGGACAAGTAACCGTGGTAGTTAGGTACTCGAGAAACTAATGACAATGATCCTAGGTTCAATAACGAATCCGTGGTCGACGGGATGATAGATGAACGTACTCACAAAATCGAAGTCGGACGCGTAATATTCACTGATCGTAAAGAGTTACTCCTTTCATCAATGAGATTGCGAGCGAGAATGCCTTTCCCGTTCCGATGATGCCACAGAGGAAAACTATAATGGGGTGTGTCTAAGGATACGAGATCATCGGGTTAGTCGAGAAAAGCCTTCGTTCAGAAAGTAAGGCAAATTGGCGTTGCTGCTAATTGGTCAATCTCCATATCGGTGGTTAGAAAAAGATGCTAGCCGCCCTCGAGGGAAAGTTGCTAGTGGGAGACGCCGCTCGTTGAAAAATATGTCTCCCCTATCTTCCCGTAGTTGGGACAAAGACTGTTTGTCTGTTTGAAGGGCTTTAGTTAACTAAACCTTAAGATTTATAACGGGCCCTCGGGCTAGCCGAACATGTACTGCGGAGACGCATCGACATCTGGCATTCATCTTACTCGAAGAATAGGGTCTGCGTGTGGCGAGCCTCGGGACAGAAACCGTTGGAATGTTTACTGTCGCGTGTCGCCACGAATATTTCTTTTAAGGAGAGCTATAGAATTACTCCATACCTTTGTTAAACAAAGCGTTCATCCCGTAACGGCGGCTACGTTCGGCGACTGACTGTCGCCTCGAGCCCAAGCTCATTATCACAACTCTCGAACAATTACAATCGGATTGAATAACTACAATTGTTCAATTACAGACTCCGGTGTTCTTTCATCTCCGACATATATATATGTCGGATCACGATTCGAATTTTGGGCGCGCGACGACTCTTCGTGTGGACTAGCCATCGTTTCACAAAGCCGAGATTTTATTTACACGTATATACAGGTCTATCACTAAGCTCAACAAATAATAAGTACAACTAATAATAAGTCTAACAAACACTAAGCCTAATGAATAATACGATCTACGAATAATTAAATTAAATAATACTATTAGCAATGTTTGAGTTCAAACGAATCCACGGTCACCGGGATAACACCTTACTAAGCGAAACTAACTTGGACGCAAATGCGATCGTCGAAAATGCTCGATGTATCACTCTCCAAGGCAATCGCAAGAATGCCAGCCTCGTGGAGATTTTTCTCCCTGTACAATTGCATTTTGTTTTCTATACCCGTTTGGAAGCATCGAGAAGGTTCCAAACGCCATTGCTAGGCACACTCGTTGGAAGCATCGAGAAAGTTCCAAACGCCGTTGCTAGGCAGTTTCTGCCTGGAGTTTTGATTACTAATACAATGTATGTCCCATTGCATCGGCACCTCCGAGGCAACATCACACGTGGCTAGGCCCGCTCTCGAGGCCGCATGCCGCCACAACCACACTTCTCGGAAAACACATACAACCACTCCAAACCTCCGTTAGATAAAACATCCATCCCGTGACCGTGGCTACGTTCAGCGACCGATTGTCACCTCGAACCCAATCTCGCTTATTACAAATCTTAAGCAATTACAACTATAATAAAATCTAGGCTAAGGTACTAGAGGATGTTCCCAAAATTTCCAAGGAAAGGCTTCAGCTTTCCTTTCATCTCCGACACGGCCATCCTGACTATCACACGTCCTCGGGTGTACCTTCGTCAACAAAACAAAAGGAAACAAGATTAGTATCATTGTGATTAGCATTCAAAGTGCCAGTTGCATTCTGCGTGCTTTCAGTCGGGTCGTAATGACATGACGGACCATTCTCGATTTCACACCCAAATGGGTCTCATCCTTCGAATCGCACATACTCTCAAAGTTCGTTACATAACCAGCTTCGTAACACGATCGCTGTCAACACTAGACCGCCTCCAGCCTCGTGACATTGTCACTGTCGGTACTGGACCAGCTCCAGCTTCGTGACATCGTCGCTGTCGGTACTAGACCAGCTCCAAATCCGTGACATTGTCGCTGTCGGTACTAGACCAGCTCCAACCTCGTGACATTGTCGCTGTCGGTACTAAACCGGCTCCCAGCTTCGTGACATCGTCACTTCCAGTGCCTGACCGCACTGAACTCCATCCCATGGCCGCACCTGGGCTCATATAATTCTACGATCCTCTGGGATCGGGGTACTCACATCGCCATGGTCACTGTTCTCGTCATCACAACAGACATCCAACTCCGCAGGAATGCAACTATCCGGCATTTTCCTTAACCTGTCATGACTGTACTTGTATGACCTTTCCCATCCAGTGTTTTCAAGGTATATCGGTCTCCTTCCAGGACCTCCGATATCACAAACGGACCCCTGAATTTTGGATCCAATTTTGTCTGGTTCCTTTCTTCATTTTGGCGTAGTACCAAATCACCGAGATTAAACCTAACTACTTTAGCTTTGGTTTTATCGAATCTCTCTTTGTCATACCTAGCACTAGTTTCCATCTCTTTTATTGCCTGTTGTCTTACACTGGAGATATCTATTTCTTTTTCCTCGATGTTATCAGGTAGTAATAAGTCATACGGTCTTGCTGCTCTACCAATCAATAACTCTAAAGGACTCGATTTGGTTCCGCGGTTGATGGTGCAATTCAAAGCCAATTGCATCTCCCCGATCGCGTCTTGCCACGAACGCCCGGTCGTTTCCACCGTTGTGAACATATTTTTTAACGTGCTCATAGCACGTTCTACCTGCCCATTGGCCCTACTTGCACCGGTCGCGATCAAATGAACTTTGATTTGTTTGCTTGCACAGAATTCTTGAAATTCCCGGCCCGTGAAACATCTACCCTGATCTGCTATTATCCGACAGGGACTACCGAACAAAAACACGGCGGACTTAAGTGCCTTGATAACGCTAAGCGAATCCAATTTGCGTGTGTGATATAAGTGCACGAATTTCGTAAAGGCATCGATCAAGACGACGACATACTCTTTCGAGTCATTCTTGCCACTCAGCTTGCCCGTTATGTCCATATGCACCGTATGCCACGGTATGCCGGTCTTAGGTATAGGATGCAGTTCAGCCTGTATTTTACCTGGACTAGCCTTCGAAACTCTACAAGCATGGCAGTTCTCGACAAACTTGCGAACATACTTCGCCATTCCCTCGAACCAATAATACTCATAGAACTTCTCGAGCGTTTTATCCCATCCTAAGTGCATAATTGACTGATGCACATGGTTGATGACGGACCATCTAAAACCTCTCGGAACAATGGGTAAGCAAAGGGTTCTGCCCTTTCGTTGTACTTTACGGTAAAGTGTACCGGATCGCAGTTCGTAGGTATTCGCGATATCTTCCGCGAGCTCTTCGTTCTGTAATTTATTAACGATTTCGGAGATTTGCGGATCGCGACGTTGTTCCGCTAATAGCCAGTCTTCGGAGATCTCGGCCAGATTAATCTCTTTCTCTGCGACCTTGTCTATCATACGGCGATTCAAGTCTACGGGGTTTCGCGAAAAGAAATCTACGTGGGCCATTCGTTTACCCTCTCGATACATGATGTCAAAATCGAATGTTTACAAATAAGCCCACCACCTATAAACCCGGTCGTTTAAGTTTACTTTGTTGCTGGAGGCTTTCAAAGAATTACAGTCCGTAACTACTAAGAATTTCCGTCCATGTAAGTAGTGTCGGAAATGCTTAACGGCGCTTACTACTGCTAGTGTTTCCAGCTCGTACGAATGATACCTAGATTCCGCGGGACTGGTCCTTTTACTATAATATTCGATGACTCTGTTTTCCTTTTCGACTCTATGCATTAAAATAGCTCCATACCCCTCCGAACTAGCGTCGGTATGTAGCTCTATGGGACGATTGGGATCAAATATCATTAACACCGGCGCGTCGGTCAGAACGGAAATTATCTGTTGTCTTATCTTTTCGTGCCTGTCCGTCCAAGTTATGTGCTTGTTACTAGAAGTGAGTGCGTACAAGGGTTTCATCACTTGTGAAAATTTAGGAATAAATTTTCGGAAGTAAGAGGCCAAACCTATAAACTGCCTAAGCTGTGTGACGGTCGACGGTGCAGGTAAAGAATTCAAAGCTTGTATTTTTCCCGGGTTTGGACGAACTTCTCCGTTACGAATTACATATCCCAAATAAAGTACCGACGTCTTCAGAAAAGAACATTTAGCGAAATTGAAAGAAAATCCGGCGTTTACGAGAGTGTTTAGTACAGTGTGCAACCTTTCTAGAGCTTGATCTATTGAGTCGGCGATTATTAGAACGTCGTCCAAATAAACAACGACATACGAATAAGCGAGGTCGCCTAAGGCCTTGAAAATGGCTCTCTGGAAAACGGCTGGTGCATTTTTCAACCCAAACGGCATCGTCACGTATTCGTATTGACCGTCGGGGGTAACGAAGGCAGTATATTCCGTCGAGTTAGGGTGAATGGGAATCTGGTGAAATCCGCTAGCCATGTCCAGGCTAATGAAGTATCTCGCACTCTGCAATCTCGCGATTTGGTCAGCAATAAGGGGTAAGGGATACCGATCCGCGACCGTATTTTTATTCAGCGCTCGAAAGTCTACGCACAATCTGTCTGAGCCGTCCTTCTTCTTCACGAGTATTATAGGGCTCGCGAACGGCGAATTACTAGGTTTTACAATTTGTGCTTTAATTAATTCGTCTATCCTCTCGCGTACTATTCTTCGCTCTTCCACGCTAAGCCTGTAAGGGCTTCTCTGCACGGTGACGTTGGGATCGATTAGCCGTATTTCCAACTGGCCCGTACTGACGCGAGTACGCGGGAAACCCGTAATGAATGATTCTTTAAATTTTTCGAGAACAGAGATTAATCGATCTTTATAGTTACCGATCACATCAGTGTCAACCTCGTTAATG
Organism: Bombus vancouverensis nearcticus; assembly: GCF_051014615.1. Taxonomy (NCBI): domain Eukaryota; kingdom Metazoa; phylum Arthropoda; class Insecta; order Hymenoptera; family Apidae; genus Bombus; species Bombus vancouverensis. The sequence goes on along the minus strand of NW_027468936.1, from coordinate 408,919 downwards.
TTGACCGCATCTTCCGCGACTTTACCACAAGCGTTAACGACCTTTGTTTTACAAATAACGAGGCTATTTTGCGTGATATTTACGTCGAATCCCTGGCTCAAAATCTCGCGACCAATCATGATGTCGTATTTTAGGTAATCGTCAGCAAGGACATGAAAAACTATCTCCAATGTAAGACCGTTAATACAAACAGTGGACAAAATCTGAAGTGTACTCTTAATACAAGTATTCCCGATCCCCCGCATCACTACCACATCGGTTATTCTTTTACCCGAAAATTTCGAGGCTAGGGACTCTTTGATTAACGAACACTCGGCCCCAGAATCAAAGTAAAATGGAAACGACTCACCCAGATGGCTTAATCTACCAGCCGGAGCTTCCACTACACAGGAGTCGATCCGGCGTTCGTCAATGGAATCGTAGTTTCTTTTCCGCGATGATGGGCAATTAGGCGCGATATGTCCCTCCTTGTGGCATTTGAAGCAGGTCACCTTCGACGATGCGGCTGGTCGTTTTTCCTTCGGGTTTCGTATATCCTGCTCCTTCCCCGTTTGTGTTTGCAGGCGACACTCCGTTCTCCTATGTCCGTGAGCACCACAGCGGTAGCACTTAATCCGAGGAACTGATAGCCTGCTTCGTTTAGCTTCAGGTTCCGTTAGTGAATTTCTTGGCGAAAATGTCGGCTGATCGTTGTAAGGGAGAATCCTCATTTCATCATGAAATTGGTCCTCCGTCCTGATATTATTCGCGAGCGTTAGTCGCCGAAAGCGTCGATCTTGTGAACTCAGTATATAAAGGACGAGGGCATTGATCACTTCGGGCATCGTTAGATCTTGCAACTTCATCTGCAGCATGGAGCGGAGGCGACTACCGTACGCTCCCGGGGATTCAGTCTCCGACGGTAGTTCTCTGGATATCCTTATTAACGCCGAAGCGGCTGTCTCTCTGCCACCAAAACGCGAAAGAAATTGTTCCTTAAACGTTGGCCAGGTAAGCTTTCCACCGCGCACCATTTGTGAAAGCCAATGCGCAGCAGAACCCCTTAGGGCGCGATTTAGAGCGGAAAGTAACGCACTATCTTGCATCGGGTGGTCTTTCAAAATCAGATCAGCATGAGAGCACCACGCGGATGGATCGGCGCCCGCGCCTTCGGGGTCAAAACGTGGTAACGTTGCATCCTTAGATTCCGTACTCGGCCTTTGCTTCCCCGGTTTGTGCGCTAGCGTCTGAATTAACTCGCGCATAAGGACCATTTGCTCTTGTAGCACTTTAAACGGTTCTAATCCCACTTCTGATGTCGGATCACGATTCGAATTTTGGGCGCGCGACGACTCTTCGTGTGGACTAGCCATCGTTTCACAAAGCCGAGATTTTATTTACACGTATATACAGGTCTATCACTAAGCTTAACAAATAATAAGTACAACTAATAATAAGTCTAACAAACACTAAGCCTAATGAATAATACGATCTACGAATAATTAAATTAAATAATACTATTAGCAATGTTTGAGTTCAAACGAATCCACGGTCACCGGGATAACTCCTTACTAAGCGAAACTAACTTAGACGCAAATGCGATCGTCGAAAATGCTCGATGTATCACTCTCCAAGGCAATCGCAAGAATGCCAGCCTCGTGGAGATTTTTCTCCCTGTACAATTGCATTTTGTTTTCTATACCCGTTTGGAAGCATCGAGAAGGTTCCAAACGCCGTTGCTAGGCACACTCGTTGGAAGCATCGAGAAAGTTCCCAACGCCGTTGCTAGGCAGTTTCTGCCTGGAGTTTTGATTACTAATACAATGTATGTCCCATTGCATCGGCACCTCCGAGGCAACATCACACGTGGCTAGGCCCGCTCTCGAGGCCGCATGCCGCCACAACCACATTTCTCGGAAAACACATACAACCACTCCAAACCTCCGTTAGATAAAACATCCATCCCGTGACCGTGGCTACGTTCAGCGACCGATTGTCACCTCGAACCCAATCTCGCTTATTACAAATCTTAAGCAATTACAACTATAATAAAATCTAGGCTAAGGTACTAGAGGATGTTCCCAAAATTTCCAAGGAAAGGCTTCGGCTTTCCTTTCATCTCCGACATATATTTTTTACATTTGTAGTTGCGCACAGATTTTATTAAAGAAAAGTGTTAACAATGTGTTTTCATGATTTATTTCTCGCGACTGACTTCCATTAATCCCTAATATTCCAGTCGCCATACGCGTGTAAATCTAACATGGCTGCTTATAAATATCATCAGTAAAGTTATAGTGACGGGTCTTTAGTTTCGCTTGATATCGAAGTAATTTTCCGTCTGCCGCTCGTTTTTCCTTATTCTACCGCAATTAGAACATTTATTTATTAATATTGTTTTAAAGTGACAAAAGTATTGTTCGTGTGAATATACGTATAAATATATATATATATATATATATATATATATATATTTATGTTGTGTGTCATTTTAATATGGCTAATGTTTTGTAATTCTTCGATTGCGTTATTTATTGTTTTGAGTAGTTTATTTTATAGAGTATTCGATAATATAAAACATACGCGCACACGTACATATATATATATATGTCGGGTTAACATTAGGATTTAAGGCGCGTAACGATTCTTCGTTTGAATTAGCCATTGTTTTACAAAACAGAGAATATATTTACACGAATAAACAAGGTTTTACAAATATTATGAATAATGAATTTTTATAAATGATATGATTGATTAACAAATGATAAATTAAATTATTAATTAGATTAAAGAATAATAAGTTTTATCGAACAATAAAGAAACGAATAATATATCTTACGATTTACTAATTTAACGAATAATGAAAATTAACGATTGATAAATTTACAAATATTGAATTTAATTTACGCTATAAACAATGATCCGGGGTTCAAACGAATCCACGGTCAACGGGAAAACTTTAAACAATTTTATAACACAAAAAAATACGTTTGCCGAATCACTCGGAAAAATTACTCGATGTATCACTTTCCAAGGCGATCACACGAATGCCTCTCTGATTCAAATCTTTTTCGTAATCCGACTGCATTTGTTTGTTATATTCTCGCTGGAAACATCGAGAAGGTTCCAATCGTTGTTGCTAGGCAATATCTGTCAGAAGTTTGTTATATACTCCTTGGAAACATCGAGAAAGATCCACACGCCGTTGCTAGGCAGTTTCTGTCTGGAGATTGATTCCTCATACAACGTGTGTCCCATTATATCGACATCTCTAAAGTACAATTCTATGTGATTTCTAGGGAGAACAATACAACCGATCCACACCTTCGTCAGGCAAAACGTTTATCCCGTGACCGTGGCTACGTTCAGCGACCAGTTGTCACCTCGAACCCACTTTCGCTTTTCACAAATGTCAAACAATTACAGATGACAATTACTTAATTACAGTTATGATAAGATCTGGGCTAAAGCATTAGAAGGCTTCCTCAAAATTGCATAGGGAAGGCTCCGGTTTTCATTTCATCTCCGACACGGCCATACTGACTATCACACGTCCTCGTGTGCAGCTAAAATACAGAGTTTTAACATTAGACTCGGTGTAACTGATATTATTTACCATTCGATTAGATGTTCCAAATAAGTCAAGGGTCCAATTCAGCAACAAAGCTCTGTTCAAAAATTTGACAAGCAAGGAAATGAAAAAGAACTCAAATTAGTGTTATAGTTTGTATTCAAAGTACCAGTTGCACTCCGTAAATCACCAGTCAGACCGCAATGACACGACAGATCATTTTCGACTCCACACAAAGATCTCAGTTTGTTGAATCACATAACCACGTTGGATGCATAACAATAAGCACAAGACACCAGTGAGGATATTATAGAAAGCACAGGGCACCAGTGAGGATATTATAATAAGCGCAGGGCACCAGTGAGGATATTATAGAAAGCGCAGGGCACCAGTGAGGATATTATAGAAGCGCAGGGCACCAGTGAGGATATTATAAAAATACAAGCACTACACTGGGAGTGTTATAAAAGGCGCATACACTACACTGGGAGAATTATAAAAGGCGCACACACTACACTGGGAGAATTATAAGAGGCGCATACACTACACTGGGAGTATTATAAAAGGCACATACACTACACTGGGTATATTACTATGACCACAATGCGGCGTTAATGATTCCCAGAGATCAATGTGCTCGCATCGTTATTATCACCGTCGCTGTCATCACCGCAGACATCCAACTCAGCAGGAATACAACCATCTGGCATCTTTCTCAACTTGTCGTGTCTATCCTTATATGACCGTTTGCCATCTAGAGTTTTTAAAATATATCTATCCCCCTCTAAAACTTCCGTTATCACGAATGGACCCTTGAATTTCGGATCTAGCTTCGTTTGGTTTCTCTCCTCGTTCTTACGTAACACAAAGTCACCGAGATTAAACCTAACTATCTTCGCTTTCGTTTTGTCAAACCGGTCTTTATCATAACTGGCGCAAGTCTCTATGTTCCGTATCGCTTGTTGCCTTACATTGAAGATGACTACTTCCTTTTCCTCAATATTATCAGGCAACAATAAACCGTAGGGCCTAGCTGCCTTCCCAATTAATAATTCCAGAGGACTTGATTTGGTTACACGATTGGTAGTGCAATTCAAGGCCAGTTGTATCTCCCCAATCGCGTCTTGCCAAGATCGCCCGGTCGTTTCCACCGTCGTTAACATATTTTTCAGCGTACTCATAACACGCTCTACCTGTCCATTGGCCCTACTCGCACCAGTTGCTATTAAGTGAAGTCTAATATGTCTATTCTGGCAGAAATTTTGGAAATCTTTACCCGTAAAACACCTTCCTTGGTCTGCTATTATCCGGCAGGGATTGCCGAATAAAAATATAGCGGACTTAAGTGCTATAATGGTATTAAAGGAATCTAATTTACGAGTATGATACAGGTATACAAATTTCGTGAAAGCATCAACTAAAACAATGATATACTCTTTCGAGTCACTCTTACCACTTAATTTACCCGTTATATCCATGTGTACCGTATGCCAGGGTATGCTGGTCTTAGGTATGGGATGTAGTTCAGCTTGTACTTTACCTGAACTAGCCTTCGAAACTCGACAAGCATGACAGTTCTCAACGAATTTGCGAACATATTTCGCCATTCCTTCAAACCAGTAATACTCGTATAGTTTCTCAAGCGTTTTATCCCAACCTAAGTGCATAATGGACTGATGCACATGATTAATGACGGACCACCTGAAACCCCTTGGGACAATGGGCAAGCAAAGAGTTCTACCTTTTCTCTGTATTTTCCGATGGAGTGTACCAGACCGTAATTCATACGTATTCGCAATATCTTCCGCGAGCTCCTCATTTTGCAACTTACGGACGATCTCAGAGATTTGTGGGTCGCGACGTTGTTCTGCTAACAACCAATCATCGGAGATTTCAGATAGATTGATTTCTTTCTCTACAATTTTGTTGATCGTACGGTGATCCAGATCTACGGGATTTCTCGAAAAGAAATCTACATGAGCCATTCGTTTGCCTTCCCGATACATAATGTCAAAGGTAAAAGTTTGCAGGTAAGCCCACCATCTGTAAACCCTGTCATTTAAATGTACCTTGTCACTGGATGCCTTCAGAGAATTACAATCAGTGACAACAAGAAATTCCCGACCGTGCAGATAGTGACGAAAATGCTTGATGGCGTTTACCACTGCCAGCGTTTCTAACTCATAAGAATGATATCTAGATTCCGCAGGGCTAGTCCGCTTGCTATAATACTCAACTACTCTATTTTTACCTTCGACCCTATGCATTAGGATAGCCCCAAATCCTTCGGAACTAGCATCCGTATGTAGTTCTATTGGATATTTGGGGTCAAAAATCATTAGCACCGGCTCATTGGTCAGAATAGAAATTACTTTTTGCCTAATTTTTTCATGTTTATCCGTCCAATTTATGTTCTTGCTACCGGAAGTGAGAGCATACAAAGATTTCATTACCTGTGAGAATTTAGGAACAAATTTTCGAAAGTAAGAAGCTAAACCAATGAATTGCCGGAGCTGTTTAACAGTCGTTGGTGCGGGCAAAGAGCTCAAGGCTTGTACTTTACCTGGGTTTGGTCGGACTTCTCCGTTATGAATCACATAACCCAGATAAAGTACTGACGTCTTCAAGAAAGAACATTTAGAAAAATTGAAAGAGAATCCGGCGTTTACGAGGGTATCTAGGACGGTGTTTAATCTTTCTAACGCCTGATCTATCGTATCGGCAATAATTAAAACATCATCCAAATAAACGACAACATATGAATAAGCAAGATCACCTAAGGCATTGAAAATGGCCCTCTGAAAAACAGACGGTGCATTCTTCAATCCAAACGGCATCGTCATGTATTCATATTGACCATCAGGAGTAACGAACGCGGTATATTCAGTCGAATTCGGGTGAATAGGAATTTGATGAAACCCGCTGGCCATATCCAGGCTTATAAAGTATTTCGCCCCTCTCAGTCTCGCGATCTGATCAGCTATGAGAGGAAGAGGGTACCGATCCGCGACGGTGTTTTTATTTAATGCTCGGTAATCTACACATAATCTATCTGAACCGTTCTTTTTTTTAACAAGTAATAAAGGGCTTGCGAATGGTGAATTACTCGGTCTTATGATTTTTGCTCGGATCAGTTCACCTATCCTCTCTCGAACTATTCCCCGCTCCTCCTCACTGAGTCTATAAGGACTTCGTTGCACGGTAACGTTGGGATCAATTAAACGAATTTCTAATTGACCCGTATTTACACGATTCCGCGGAAAACCCGTAATAAATGACTCTTTGTATTTCTCGAGAACAGAAATCAATCGATCTTTATCGTTACCAACTACATCAGTGTCGACCTCATTAATGTTGATCACATCTTCCGCGACTCTGCTACAAGCGTTAACTATTTTTGTCTTACAAATATCGACACTGTTTCGTGTAACATTCACGTCAAAACCTTGGCTCAAAATTTCACGACCAATCATGATATCGTATTTTAAGTAATTATCAGAAAGGGCATGAAAAGTTATCTCCAATGTAAAACCGTTAATACATACAGTGGATAAAATCTGAGATGTACTGTTAACACAAGTATTCCCTATGCCTCGCATTATTACTACATCAGTCGTTCGTTTGCCAGAAAATTTCGAAGCTACGGATTCTTTGATTAATGAGCATTCGGCTCCGGAATCGAAATAAAATGGGTACGACTCACCCAGATGACTTAATTTACCAGCTGGAGGCTCTACCACACAGGAGTCGACTCGACGTTCATTCTTGAAGCCGGATTTTCTGTTCTGCAGTTGTGGACAATCAGGTGCGATATGACCCTCCGCACGACACTTGAAGCAAACCACCTTGGACGATGAAGCTGGACGGTTTCTTTCCTGGTGTTGTGTATCCTTTGTATCCTTTGTATCCTTCCGCTGTTCACTACGCATCCTCTTGCGACACTCCGTTATTTTGTGTCCAAGAGTACCACAATAATGACACTTCACCCGGTAATGCGATAACTTGCGTCGTTTAACTTCAGGTTCCTCCGATGTATTTCCTAACAAGGTTGCCGGCAGATCGTTGTACGGATAAGCTCTCATTTCATCATAAAATTGTTCCTCCGTCTTGATATTATTTGCGAGCGTTAATCGATGAAAGCGTTGATCTTGTGAGTTTAGCATATAAAGAGTTAAGGCATTGAGTACTTCGGGCATCGTTAGATCTTGCATCTTGATCTGCAGCATGGAACGGAGGCGACTACCGTAAGCTCCTAGAGTTTCGGTCTCCGTCGGTCGTTCTCTGGACATCCTTATTAATGCCGTGGCGGCTGTCTCTCTGCCACCAAAACGCGAAAGGAATTGTTCCTTAAACGTTGGCCAGGAAAGTTTTCCACCGCGCACTATTTGTGAAAGCCAATGTGTAGCAGATCCCTTTCGGGCACGATTTAAAGCAGAAAGTAACACACTATCTTGCATCGGATAGTCTTTCAAAATCACATCTGTGTATGAGCACCACGCGAATGGATCAGTGCCCGTGCCTTCAGGATCAAAACGTGACAACGTTACATCCTTAGGTTCAATACTCGACTTTTGCTCCCTAGGCTGAGACATCTGGTTCATGATTTTCATGAGTTGTTCCAAAGTGACACTTGGGCTTGATCCCACTTCTGATGTCGGGTTAACATTAGGATTTAAGGCGCGTAACGATTCTTCGTTTGAATTAGCCATTGTTTTACAAAACAGAGAATATATTTACACGAATAAACAAGGTTTTACAAATATTATGAATAATGAATTTTTATAAATGATATGATTGATTAACAAATGATAAATTAAATTATTAATTAGATTAAAGAATAATAAGTTTTATCGAACAATAAAAGAAACGAATATATCTTACGATTTACTAATTTAACGAATAATGAAAATTAACGATTGATAAATTTACAAATATTGAATTTAATTTACGCTATAAACAATGATCCGGGGTTCAAACGAATCCACGGTCAACGGGAAAACTTTAAACAATTTTATAACACAAAAAATACGTTTGCCGAATCACTCGGAAAAATTACTCGATGTATCACTTTCCAAGGCGATCACACGAATGCCTCTCTGATTAAAATCTTTTTCGTAATACGACTGCATTTGTTTGTTATATTCTCGCTGGACACATCGAGAAGGTTCCAATCGTTGTTGCTAGGCAATATCTGTCAAAAGTTTGTTATATACTCCTTGGAAACGTCGAGAAAGATCCAAACGCCGTTGCTAGGCAGTTTCTGTCTGGAGATTGATTCCTCATACAACGTGTGTCCCATTATATCGACATCTCTAAAGTACAATTCTATGTGATTTCTAGGGAGAACAATACAACCGATCCACACCTTCGTCAGGCAAAACGTTTATCCCGTGACCGTGGCTACGTTCAGCGACCAGTTGTCACCTCGAACCCACTTTCGCTTTTCACAAATGTCAAACAATTACAGATGACAATTACTTAATTACAGTTATGATAAGATCTGGGCTAAAGCATTAAAAGGCTTCCTCAAAATTGCATAGGGAAGGCTCCGGTTTTCATTTCATCTCCGACATATATATATATACGTATTCATATGCATATTTCTCCTGGCAGTGTAGTATTCATACGAAATGAAATGTCAATTATTTATTTATCCTTTACCGGAATGTAGGCTAGTTCTAAGTATGTATCTTAGATTATCGATTTGAATCAATAATGTAGAATGCGCATACATTAATAGTAGTTTAGTTTAGAATATAATTTATATATTTATATATAGACATGCATGTTCCGTAATATAGTTCTTATTTTATAATTCTTTACCGGAATGTAGGCTAGTTTAAAGTATGTATCTTAGATTATCGGTTTGATAGAATTCGCACCTATATATATATTTCTGACAATGTAACCTTCATTTCTTTAATAATACAATATTGTATGTTTTATGTATTCGTTAAACTATTAGTTTTTGACTTCATGTATACTTATATTTCATAAATTGATAATATTGTATTTATTGCATATTGTATTTATTTATTGGAAGCACTGTCTCTAATATTTACTAGGTTATTACATGTTCGGCATATATGTTTATACTTATATGTAACTCTCCAAATTGATTGATTGAAATATATTTATATATATATATATATATTCCTGGCGTTTCAATTATTTTCCCCTTTTGTAGTTATTCTTATTTCCTGGTTTATTTAGAATTGTGTGTATATGTATTTTGTTTATTGGTTGGATCCGTTAATCGCCCTCGTTTTGTTAATCCTTCCTTTCGTTTCGTAGTGCCGTGTGTTCGTTTGTGCATTCAAATCCTTATTCGCGTGTTTTGTATAGAATGGTTTTCTTGTTCTTGTTACGGCGCGTGCGGAGCGCGGACGTGACATCCCCGCCCTTGGAGTTCAAATTTCCAAAGGAAATTTGACTGATGGTATCTCTGAGTTCGCTCAAGGCGGACGTAGATGTCGTTGGTAGTTGAGTGACTACCGGTGTTATCGATATCCCTTGAGGTTGTGCTGTTTGATCATCGATATTTCGTCTTCTTTTGAGGTATAGTAGCGGGTGGGTGACTGAGCCGCATATTGCTCCTAATAGGGCGATTCCACATTTGTAAGTTTCACGTAACTGGTATCCGTGTGCGGCTATATCTATTATTGTTTTGATTAGTTTAAATATTGCGAGTATTCCAAATATTGCTGCACTGACAGTTCCAAATTCCATAAAACCAGTCCATAAGCTTGATACGGTATTTTTCGCTATTGTCGTTAATGTGTTTTGTCTATCATTCCCAGGATGTTTACTGTTCCAGGGACGATTGTTTTTCCTGTTGCTCCTCTGGCCAATGCGTTCAAGACTGCAGATTTTCTGCCGGGAACATGACGTGGTCCCGTAGTGCATCGAGGTCTTTTGGGTATACATTCCGCTCGTGGCCAACGACGATGGTGCTGAATATTGCCACGTTTGGCGCACGTCCGGGCGGAGTTCCTGTGGTGCGATTCCTTTGCCAAACGGGTAGTTCCGAGTAGCATTTTGTTGTATGTCGTACCTTTACTTGTACCGGAATGCATTTGACTATATGGACCGCTTCTCCTGCGATCAATGTTGAGAAATGTTAAGTTGGTATGATCGCTGCTTACTACAAGCTAAGTTGGTACGACTTCTAACGACGCTCTTTTGTCTTAGAAGTCGACCACGTTGTTCTATTGACTTGGAGATTCCTGTGTGGTAAGACGTGTGATAAGACTGAAATATATTGGAGAAAACGAATCTAAGTGAATCGTTACTTTATAAACCCAAAACCTTATTAAATAACAGGTTATGGGCCCAGAGCAGTAAACTGCGGGGAAAAACGGTATTATTTTTTTGAGTTTTTTGTGTTTTCTAAGACAATCCGAGAAGAGACCACGCCATGGCCGATCACGACAAAGTAAGTGATGTGGACAGCGATATGAAGCCGGTCCTAAGAAAGGGGAATTACGAGTATTGGAAGACAATGACGGAAGCCTCGCTAATTTTCCTGGGTTGCTGGGAGGCAATAGAACCAGGATTTACGGAAGCGCAAAGGCTGGACCCAGAATGCATGAGGAAGGATAACATGGCACGTGCATATCTTTTCCGACATATTCGCCCCGAATATATCGGAGAAATTAAATCCTTGAAGACAGCGAGGGATTGTTGGAAGGCGCTAGAGGACGTCCATGGAAGGTCCACGTCGATGGACACTGCCCTATGCATACGGGAACTGGGTACCATAGAAAAAACCCCGATATGGACGTCGCAAAATACTGCGGAAAGATATACGATCTGTGCGAAAAAATTTCCAACGCAGGTTTAAGAATCGAAGACCACATGATGGCGTGTTTCATTTTAGCCGGCCTCGTGGCGGACCCAAACTACACGACATATCTTAGGACGGTAAGACTCGATAAGAATCTAACCTCGAGGGTCGTGAAATCCGATCTCCTACTTGAGGAAAGGAGAATGGAAGCGGCCATGGGTCCCTCCGAGAAGAACAGTGCAATGGCGGCTTGCAAACAATCGAAGACCAAGCCCCAACAAAATCAAGATGGCGCTAAGAAAAAGCACAAAAACCCAAAGGATAAAAAATGCTATAAATGTGGAAAACGAGGCCACATATCGTACAACTGCCATGAGGGAAAAGAAGACAAGGAAGAGAAAGACCCAGAAAACAAAGTGGAAAAAGGATCGGAAGATAAACCGAGATCCAAGGGACTTATCTCCACACTGGCTTTATCATCTATCAACCACGTGGAAAGGGACAGGATCAGCTATCTTGACTCGGGAGCCTCAAACCATATGACCCCGGATAGGTATCGGTTCGTGGACTTCGTGCCTGCGACTGGACAGATCCGGATTGGTAAGGGGTACCTGGAAGTCAAGGGAAAAGGCACGATCATCGTGAAGATGACCAAAGCCTGTGGCGGGTGGAGTCTATCCTTGTCGAACGCCCTGTGGGTGCCTGAATTAGATGTAAATCTAATCTCGATCAGGCAATTGGCAGTGAAAGGCGTCACCACAGTGTGTACGAAGGATGAGGCCGTCGGCACACATGATGATGGGGATGTGGTATTTAACTCAAAGGTAGGAGACAACGTGTACTACCTAGAGACAATACCACCTGAGAGGCATGTAGCAAACGTTTCCATGGAGAACGATCAAGAAGAACCTGGAAATGATGACGACCACGCCGAGGTTATTGAAGCTAAGGCGTACAAAGGTATCGTGTCATGGCATGAGAGGTTAGGTCATCTACATGGGGACGCGATGAGAAAGATCCCTGTGAGGAACGTGAAGGAGGGCTCTAGGATACATGAGGAACCATGCGGGGTCTGCGTGAAAGGGAAAATGACAAAAGTACCATTTCCGAAGACAGCCCACCACATGTGTCAACGTCCTTTAGAAATAGTTCACAGCGATATTAGTGGCAGAACGCAATGCAAGTCGCTGGGCGGAGGTAATTATTTCGTAACGTTCACAGATGATTTTTCTCGTTTCATGCACGTCAGAATCATCAGTAGGAAGAATGAAGTACTCAAGTGCTTCAAGGAGTACCAGGCGGAGGTGGAGGCTTTACACCAATCCAAGATAAGTGCCCTTCAAACAGATAACGGGGGTGAGTACACAGGAGAAAACTTCGAGAACTACCTGAAGGAGAAAGGCATCTTACACAGGAAAACTGTTCCTAGAAACCCTGAACAAAATGGGGTCTCCGAACGAGCGAACAGAACCCTGGTCAAGATGTCCAGATGTTTACTCATCCAATCTGGACTCCCTGACTATCTGTGGGGGGAGGCTGTGAACACGGCATGCCACATAAGAAACCTATGCCCATCCTCTGCCATCGGAGACAAGATCCCACTGGAATTATGGAAGGGTAAGGGATGTGACCTCCAAGGGGAGATAAACAGACTGAGAGTGTTTGGATGCAGAGTCTGGTATCTAAAGAGTCCAAGCGGAGGAAAATTCGAGAGCAGAGCGGATGAGAGGATATTTGTGGGATATGACAGACAGGTCAAAGGTTATAGAATTTACCTACCGAAGATCCAAAAGGTGATAATATCCTGTCATGTCAGGTTCGAGGAGAACACGTTTCCCTACAAGAGCGCTAAGGCGGAAACGAACCATATAAAGGATAAGTCCTCGGAATGGATATGGGATGTAGAAACCTTTGAACATAGGGGAGAAGCCGGTCAAACTGACGTCGAGACACAGAGTGACGGAGAAAACGACGAAGGGGAAACCGACTACTTTATGGACAGTTTAACGTGTGAGGACAATCCAGTGAATACTGTGAGTGTACCGTTTGTGCCGAGGAGGTCGGCAAGACTACACAAACCAAGAATATGTGATTGTTGTGCTCACACTGCGACTGTTTGTAAAGCTCAAAACGTGTGTGTACCTGTGAATGTGTATGAAGCCCTGAGGGGGCCAGACGCTCAAAAATGGACTGATGCAATAAGGAAGGAACTAGACAATCTAAAAAGTAAAGATGTGTGGGACATTGTGCAAAGACCCTTAAATAAAAACGTTATAGACTGTAAGTGGGTGCTTGTGATAAAGAGAGACCCTGATAGGTATAAGGCTAGGCTAGTAGCTCGGGGATTCTGGCAGAGGCCTGGAGTAGATTATTCAGAAACCTTTAGTCCAATAGTAAAAGGCAGAACTCTAAGAATTCTGCTTGCTCTATGTGCGGAAAATGAGTGGGTTTACGAGCACATCGATGTGGAATGTGCGTATCTCAACAGCCCTCTGGATGAGGATATATACATGGAGCAACCAGAACTCTTTAGAGTTCCAGGTAAAGACAGAACTAAATTTGTGTGTAAGCTCAAAAAGAGCCTGTATGGACTGAAGCAAGCTGGAAGAATGTGGTTTAGACACATCGATAGCATTTTAAGAGGTATGAGTCTGAACCCATGCGTGAGTGGTCCATGTGTGTATGTGGATGCGTCTAAGAAATTTATTGTAGCTGTGTATGTGGACGACATCCTTGTGTTTGGGACGAATGAGTGGATTGAGATATTCAAAACTAGGATTAAGGACAAATTAGATGTTAGAATGCTAGGTGTAGACACTCAATTTCTGTCCATCCACCTGAGTAAGCCAAACAGCACCACTGTAGTATTCGATCAATCTGTACAGATAGGTCAAATGCTGGATCTGTTTGACATTACTCGTGAGGTTGGGGTGGTGGGAGTGTCGACACCGCTAGCTAGAGAATGTGAGGCTGGTTTTGATATTGAACGTGATGAGCCTTTCGACAGTAAATTATATGAACAAGCTGTGGGGCACATAATGTATGTAGCTACTGTAAGTCGTCCTGATGTTGCGTGTGCAATAGGGAAACTAAGCCAAAGATGCGCGAATCCGACTGTATCCGATTGGAAAGCAGTGAAGCGGGTATTCAGATATTTACTAAAGACCAAAGACTTGAAGTTAGTATACCAAAGGACCGGGCAACCTCTGAAGGTGTTTTGCGGGTTGTACGGTAGACAGGAAATCCAGGAGCGGGTATGTGTTCATACTCGCTGGTGGTGCGATATCCTGGCTATCCAAAAAACAACCGATTATAGCTCAATCGACGTGCGAAGCGGAATTTGTGGCAATGTAGGAAGCAGCAAGGGAAACAGTGTGGATTTCTTTACTGTTAAAGGAATTGGGTCAACTGTCATATTGCCCTCGCCCCTGCAAGATATTCTGCGATAATATCGGAGCTATTTCATGGTCAAAGGACGAAATAGTTGCTGAGAGTTCTAAGCACGTCCAAGTGCGTTACTTTTACGTTAAGAACTGCGTATCGAGGGGGATACTAGATTATACTTATGTACCTAGTCCTGACAATGTGGCTGACATTCTCACCAAAGGCCTAAATAGGATTAAGACTCAGCAATTTACCAAAGCTATGGGGCTTGTAGAAACTAGCGATCAAAGGGGAGTGTTGAGAAATGTTAAGTTGGTACGATCGCTGCTTACTACAAGCTAAGTTGGTACGACTTCTAACGACGCTCTTTTGTCTTAGAAGTCGACCACGTTGTTCTATTGACTTGGAGATTCCTGTGTGGTAAGACGTGTTATAAGACTGAAATATATTGCAGAAAACGAATCTAAGTGAATCGTTATTTTATAAACCCAAAACCTTATTAAATAACAATCAAAGCCATGTGTCCTGGGTTTTGGTTATGGTGTATGCAAATTCGTCGGGCGGTAAGTTTGCCAAGCTTAAGGCGTTCTCTATTAGTTTCTTCTGTGTGGTGTATCTTTGCGTCAGTGTATCATGGTATAATGTTTTCATTTCTCGAGTTTATCAGAAATAGTAATAACCTTTTATAGAAAAAGAAAATTTTGTATTTATATATATTATATTTTTTCTTTCCTTTTTTTTCTTCTTTTTTTTCTTCTTCCCCTTTTTCTTTTTTTTTGTTTTTTTTTATTGTTAAAACCTTTGTTTTATTTTAGGTTTTACGTACTTGTTATCAGTGAAAATAAATATTATGAATACTACTTGGATTGGAATTATATACATATATGCGTACAAAATCCATTTCTACATGTTAGATATAATAATATAACAATACTACGTAGATTAATACATAATAAAATATCCTTTTACTTCGGTTATATTTATTACTAACTCTCAATTAATCTATCTTAATTATTTTCTAACCACTTTCTATATTTATCAGCTATTTTATTTCTTCTTGTTAATCTGCGAAATCCATGCATGTACACTTCCTTGTATGGTGATTGATTGTTCACGAGGTAAGTTGCACTTTCACTGTTTTCGTTATTCGTTGAACTAACACGTTTTACATTCAAACAGTAATTGGAACACTCGTAATAAACTTCTTTTCTTTTTCCAAGTTTCCGCTATCTGTGTCATTCGACAAACAGTGCCACGCCTCCACAGCACCGTTATAACATTTAGCGATGCTGCTCTTTGCATTAAGGCAATTGAAGTTAATTCGTTCGTTTATTTTCAGCTGGTACATGGTGTTCCGCAAGCAGGGAGCCATAACCTATTTTGCATGTAGACCTTCTTGTATGATGATTACTTGTTTACAAGGTAATTTTCACTTCCCCTCTTTTAATTATTTATTGAATCGACATGTTGTATATTCAAACAATAATTGGAGTACACATAATAATTTTCCCTTTTTCTTTTTAGGTTTTCGCTATCTGTATTATTCGACGAACAGTGTTACACCTCCTTTTGATTTATCCATAATATAGTTATAACATTTAGTAACCTTGTATTTTGCACCGAGACAATTGAAACTAATTTATTCACTTATTTTAGGTAGCTGTCATACATTGTGTTCCACGAACAACGATCCATAACCTATACTTGCACGTACACTTTCTTGTATGTTGATCACTTGTTCACAAGGTAACTTTCACTTTCACTAGTTAATTGTTCATTGAGTTAACACGTTTTATATTTAAGCAATAATTGAAACACGTATAATAATTTTCCTTTTTCCTTTTAGGTGTTCGATATCTGTATTATTCGACGAACAGCACTATAACATATACTACCGCACTACGTTGCCCACTGAAATCGCTTTATTCATTGCTTATTTCGATTATGCGCTAGTTTTAACTTGTTTAAATGCACCGTTCGCCGAATCCCTTTTACTTCGATCTTGACGTTTTGGTTCTGCAAGATTTCTAGCACTTTGTATGGTCCAGTATATTGATCGGAGAATTTTCCTTTACTGGGTTCTTTTAGTAAATATATCGAATCTCCAATTTTAAAATCTTGGGGGTTGATTCGTCGGTCGTAATATTCTTTTGATCTTAGTTTGGATTTTATCAAATTTTCTCTTGCCATTCGTTGTACGGTGTTAATTTTATCGAACAGATCTTCGAGATATTCTGCGTAAGTTGGTTCCATGTTCTCTTCGATTATTACTTCACCAGTAGGTTCTCTGGCTAGATGTCCAAAAACTAATTCGTGCGGGGAGAATTTCGTTCCTTCGTGTACAGAGGTATTATAGGAAAACATAGCTAATTCTACCCATTCGTCCCAATTTTTGGAATTTTCAATGTATAATTTGAGATATTCTATCAGCACGTGGTGAGATCTTTCGATTGAACCGTTACTTTGTGGATGATATGCCGTCGTGGTATATTGTTTGATGCGGAATCTCTTTGCTACTTTCTTCATTAATGAGGATGTAAAGTTCGTTCCTTGATCAGTGAGAATAGCTCTCGGTGACCCGAAACGACAAATAAATCGCTTTACAAAAACGTCCGCTATCTCGGCTGAAGAGATTCCTCCTAGTGGAATCCCAATTGAGTATTTTGTTAATAAGTCTTGGATAGTTAATATATATTCGTTTCCCTTTTGGGTTTTTGGTAATGGACCTATAATATCCATACTAACCTTATCGAACGCTTTACCTGGTGTGTCTGTAAATACCATTGGTTGCTTTGCTTTTATTCTTGTGAGTTTCTTCAATTGACATTCCTTACATGTTCTTACGTAATCTTGAATTTCCTTTTTCATATTTTCCCAATAGTAATGTTGTCGTATTCTTTGATAAGTTTTTGTTATTCCTTTGTGTCCTGCTACGCTTGATTCATGTTTTTCTCGTATTATGTTGTTCCACGCTTCCACAGATGGGGTAATTACTTCCCCAGTGCAAATGGTGATGGTTAAGGTTTTTTCCATAAATATTTCCTTTAATTTTCTGATTGTATATCGCCAGGGTATTTCCTCCAAGTTTCCTTTGCTAATGCTGAACGAAGTTAACTGTTTTTCATTTACTGCGTCTAATAGAGATCTTAGCGAGTTTAATAAATTTTTTGGTGTTATTGGAATATTTCTATTTTCCTTTATCGGTAGGAATACAATGTATTTTCCAGAATCGTAATTCAATCTTGCTTTTTCTAACATTAAATCTTCATAACGAGGTAATTTTCCCGTTTCCTTCATTTCTAAGGCTCCTTTATCTATCAGATTGCCATGTATATCTATAAATACTACTTTATGGTCATTTACTCTCGCAATTGAGTCTCGGGTTTCTGAAATTCTTAGTTCCGCAATTATCGTAGGTCTCGTGTCCTTTTCTCGTTGTTGAATTAGTTCTGGAATTACAGTGGAGGTCTCTTTTTCGCTTGTTGTATCCGTGCCTTCTTTTTCTCGATTGGTTATTTCTCTATCTGTACTTACATCGATTTCTGCTAATGCTTGGTCTAAATATTTTATGGGGGTTTCTTCTATTGTAAAATGTTTTCGGGTAAAACCCTTTCCTTGATTTTTAGAATCACTGGATTGAGGCAAGACGTGTGGTTTAGCTTCGGATATGGGAGAGTCTTCGATTGACGTATCTATTCCGAATCTTTTTGAGACAGGATAGCGAATCGGTGAGACTTCCTCTCTCTTTCTGATTGGTAAACAAACTTCCGGAGGGTTCCTAGATAATGCGTCTGCGTTTGCGTTCGCCCTGCCTTCTTTGTATATAATATCAAATTCGAAGTCCGATAACTTTAATTTCCATTTCCAAATTCTTGAAGTAGGATTTTTGATAGAATGCATCCACACTAAAGGTTTATGATCGGTTACGATGGTAAACTTTCTTCCGTAAAGATACGGTCGGAGGTGCATTGCGCTGTAAACAATTGCCAGACACTCCTTTTCTATGGTAGAGTAGTTTTGTTCGGCGGGATTTAATAGCCTTGAGGCATACGCAATCGGCAAATCCTTTCCGATTGGCCCTTGACTCAGTAAACCGCTTATTGCATATCCTGATGCGTCTGTAGTAAGGTTAAAGGGTTTAGAAAAGTCTGGATATTGCAGGATGGGTTTCGTCACTAACGCTGTCTTTAAATTATTGAATGCGTTTTCTTGATTTTCTGTCCATTTAAAGGGAGTGTCTTTCTTTAATAGTTGTGTCAATGGTTTCGCGACCTTGGGGAAATCGGGGTATAAATCTTCTGTAATATCCTGCTAGTCCCAGAAATTGTTTGATATTTTTCGCCCTCTTTGGTCGTGGAAATTTTGATACGGCTTCGACTTTCTTTGGGTCGGGTTTCACGCCATCCTCACTAATTACATGTCCTAAATAATTCACCTCGTGTCGTAAAAATTCGCACTTATCAGGTTGTAATCGTAATTTAGCTTTCCTCAGTCTTTCCATTAATTTATTAAATTTAATTTCGTGTTCTTGGAGAGACGCGGAATAAATCACTATGTCATCCAGATAGACGAATAGTTCTATTCCTTGCAGACCAGATAATATTGAATTCATCAAACGTTGAAATGTTGCTGGGGCATCTTTTAATCCAAAGGGCATTCTTTTGAATTGAAAATGCCCGTATGGTGTCGAAAATGCAGTTTTGTGGGCATCTTCCTGTGACATACGGATCTGGTGAAAGCCCGATGCCAAGTCAAACGTGGAAAAATATTTTGCACTTCCTAATTGATCCAATATTTCTGTAATGTTGGGTAGTGGGAAGGCATCGCCAATCGTTTTATCGTTCAATTTTCTATAATCGATGACTAATCTCCAGCGCTTATTTCCTTGCGAATCGGGTTTTTGGGCACAATCCATAACGGGGAGTTATATGGAGATATTGATGGTTCCACTACGTCCGTATCTAGTAGTTCTTGGACCTGTCGATTTATTTCTTCTCGATGTATTGGTGGATATCGATACTGTTTAGTATTGATGGGTATATTATCCGTTGTAATTATCCTATGTTCCAGAACTTCGGTTGCTTCCAATGTATCTCCTGGAATATGAAACCTATCTTGATTATTACGAATCAATTTTTTAGCATTTTCCTTTTCTTCTTCGTTCAAATGTTCGAGTCGTAGTAACTCATTTATTTTATCGTATCTACTTTCCTCCGATCTTAGAACTGTATTGCACGCTGTCCTCGGAAGCGGGTGGCGGGGGGGGGGGGATTTTCAAATTCTTTAATTACCATCGTTGGTGTTGTAAATACGTAATCTCTCGAAGTAGTATTTATTACTCTTATGTAACCTTTTCCTTTATGATTCCTCACAACTGCATTACCAAAATAGATTCCCTTGTTCGGCTCGATTCTTGGAATAAATCCCTCTTTTATCTCTGGATTAGCGATATTAATCGAACACGTTATTGAACTTCGCTTCGGTATAATTATTTTTTCTTTAGTATCGAAGGGAATATAAATATTTCCCCACTTGATATGTTTTTCCTCATAATCTAAACGAGCTTTACAACCTGCAAAAAATTCGGATCCTAGGATTCCGTCTTGATCGATTAGCAATGAATCATCGACTACATGAAAAACAACCGGATGGCCCGCAACCTGTATTACCGTCTGCCCTAAGAAGACCAGGCTCGTTGCCGTAATTCCTCGCACTTCGATTGATTCCTTTTCGTCGATGATGGCTGAATCGAGTATAGCAGGTTTCTTGATAATGTTGATTTCCGATCCAGAGTCTAATAATAAACTCGTCTTAGCCTTTAGATCTGGGGAAACTATTCGTGCAGTTGGGGTCGTTGGGGAATCGTTAAATTTTATTGAAATAATTCGGAGAGGTCGCCTTCCGAATCTGAATTCAACTCCTGATGATTTTCCTTCGCCGGTTGCTTGTGCTTCACTCTTTTCCTTTTGCCTTGAGATTCTGGATTCTCTGTCTGTGACCTCGTTTGGTTGTGGGATGACTCCCCCACAATATTTAGTGGTTGTTCGTTCGATCTTATGGTCTGCATTGCGTTCGCTCTGTCTCTCGTTATGGGTGGTGGAGTCGATCTCGCGGGGGTGGCTGTCCTTGTTGTGTTTGTTGCCGTCGGCGCCGGTCGCCTGGTTGCCGCCTGTACTCTTGGGCGATTCGGCGTATCGTTCCTTCGTGGCTCGCCCCATTCTCCCGAAGGACGTGTTTGGTTTCCCGATGGTCTCGAAGCATAGGGTACGATTAATCCGGCATCTACTCGGGCTTTAAATTTGTAACAGTCTTTCACTAGATGCCCGGGTTTTTTGCAATAGTTACACGTGATATTTTGTCTTGTAGAATTCAAAAAA
Organism: Bombus vancouverensis nearcticus; assembly: GCF_051014615.1. Classification (NCBI taxonomy): domain Eukaryota; kingdom Metazoa; phylum Arthropoda; class Insecta; order Hymenoptera; family Apidae; genus Bombus; species Bombus vancouverensis. The sequence continues at coordinate 387,822 of NW_027468936.1, read as the reverse complement.
TTCTGCGATGGAGGTAGCGATCTTCGATCTTGGCGGTTGTTTCTGATATTGTTGTTAGTGTTCGAAGGACGTGCGTTGTCGCGTCTGTAATAGTTCGAGGGTGTCGGTCGTTGGGGTCGCGTTCTATCGGTTATTTGTTTCAATTCGTGTGTTGCTTTGACTTCTTGACGATACGCATCTTCTAAAGTATGGTACCCTGCTATTTTTACTCGCACATATACCTCGTTCGGAAGTCCTTTAACGAAAGCTTCTTTCGTTTCCCAATCTATAGTATCTTGGATATCGGGGGATATGATGCCGTAGTCGCCTCTTTCTCCGTCCATTATTGCCAATCTAAGATTTCTAACGCGATCCATATAATGTAATATGTCTTCCCCGGGTCGTTGAAATATCGTTCCTAATTCCCCTTTATATTCGTTAAGAGATTTCTTTGGGCCGAATAGATCCTTTAATTTGTTTCCGAAATCGTTTAGACTCATTAATTCTGTATCTTCGATGGCGAGAAGCGCGTGTCCACGGAGCTTATTTACTAACAATTTTACCAATTGAGGTTCTTGATATCTGGGAACCATATTTCGCGCGCGCTCACAAGCTCTTAAAAAGTGGAATACCGATGGTCGATATCCGTCAAACACTGGCACCGATTCGATCGCATCTTTTAGCTTAATTGGCTGGGTATGTCCACTCGGCTGGACCGTCTCTTGTTGCGTTGTCGGCGGCGATACGGGTGTTTTAGGTTCTTGTTTTAAGTTCGAATAAGCCGCTTTGTAATTCGGCGAGTTTTGCACTCATATCGCGAAAGTTCGCATCCCATGCTTTAAGCTTTTCCGACAATGTCAAAACCATTTCTTCGTCCAACGATTCCACTACACCCGCCATTGTTTCTTAAATATTTGTTAAATATATATATTAATCAAGATAGACTAACTAAATATTAACGACAAGACATGACTGAACTCGGTGCAAAGGAATGAAGTTATGCTACACGAAATAACTGGTAACACAATGCACAAAACATTAACTAAATTAAACGAGACTTACATATATGCAAGTCACGTATAATCGAAACAATGACTATTGAAATTCGGTAACAATACAATCCATGCTATCGCATTAAAGTAGCACACGGTATTGACACACACAATATCACGAAACACAAAACAATATTACAAAACACTACTAAATAAAATTATAGTGATTAACAATTAATTAGTTATTTCAACAACACGTTACTGTTGACATTAAACCAACGCCATACCAAAGAGACACGCGAGCGACCATGTTGAAAAATTCGTCGCGCGCACATACAAATAACAGCCAATGCAATACAATACAGCATCATAATAGCAATGTTAGGTACTAATAAAAAAAAAAAAAAAAAAAAAACAAGAAAAAGGGGGAGAGAGTTAAGGAAACTATATATAATAAATAACAACTAACATAATTATAACATATTATATATATTATATTATATACAGGGATACAGTATTCGTACAAAGGAACCGATCCAAACGAAAATTATATATATAAAAAAAAAATAAATAATATATATATGTAATATCGTGATATAATATATTTACAAGGAATGGATGATACAGATGTTAATCGGACAGAAAAAGGCGATTGTTGTTCAACCCGAACTATTCACACCAATCGTACAGAAAACAGCACAACTAAATAATTAGATAACGACTCGACTTTCACAAAATGCAATCAACACTCTCTCGGCAACGCCACTCGCAAACTCTGTTTGTTGATTCCTTTTCTCCCGTCCCTTGGCAACCGCTCGTGGCCAAGATCACGTAGGTCTCCTCTTTCCAAAACTACGCGATCAAAAACAAACGCCTCGGCTCTCGCGACATTCCACGCGGTTCACCCGCCAACTCCCAGGCCTCTCACTCACGATACTACACTCGGCCATCCTGCGATAACATCTGCCCTCAGATGTTGCCTTCTATCTCGCTGTCATCAGATGCGTCACTTTCGGCGTTTATGACCCAAGGTTTCATAAAGTCAGCAGTAGTTGATGACCGTTTTGGCCCCTCATGCTCTCCTACCTTCTCCACAATGTAGCGATCATTCCGCATTGCTCGCACTATCCGGTACGGACCCAAAAATCTTCCTCCCAGTTTTAATCCTGGGCCAAACTGCGTTCTCTTTATGGCCACCAACTCTCCACTTAGGTACTGTTTCGCACCTTTTCTTCTTTTGTTGTAGTGCCTCCGATTTTCCTCTTGAGTAGCAGCAATTTTCTTTTTCGCGTCCTCACGCAGTTCACGACGTTGCTCTTCGAATTCCACCACCCATTCTTCTTCAACCAATTTTCGGATCTGTGGGTCTTCTTTAGTTTGCATCTCGACCCCGACAAGTAGCTGGAAAGGAGTTTTTCCCGTGCTCCTGTTTAATGTAAAATTCAGGTATTTCTGTGCTTGGTCGACATGTTTATACCAATCATCGGGTTTAGGGGCAGTCAGTTTAGTTAGTAAAGGTATGAGTGTCCTGTTTACCCTCTCTACCTGCCCGTTCCCCCTCGACGCCCCCGTCGTGACTAATAAATGCTTTATATTTTCTTCTTCGCAGTACTCTTGGAACGCGTTGGATGTGAACGCTGTTCCCCGATCAGAGATAATTCGTCGTGGGTTCCCAAAAACAGCCGCTTGCTTCTTCAGTCGATCGATAACATCCGCGGTATCAGTAGATCTAGTAGGATAAAGCCACGTAAACTTCGTGAACGCATCCACTACTACAAAGATGTGTGCGTATCTTTTCTTTGTAGCTGTCATAGGGCCCACATGGTCAATATGGTAAGTGTCTAACGGTGTGTCACCTTTGTCTAACGGATTTAGATATCCCTCTTGCTTGCCCAATTTTCGTTCGGCTAGGATACAATCGAGACAGTTAGATACCACATGCTCGACCTTTTCACGTAGCCCCTTAAACCAAAAGTCCTTCTTGACTATAGCTTCTGTTTTGGTGACCCCAAAATGCCCACGCTCGTGCGCCTGCCTGACTACCTGAACCTGCATAGCCTTCGGTACTACTATTCACACATCATCCTTACACTCTTTATACAAAATATTGTTCCGTATTACATACCCATCGACCTGATTGCACGTTGCGGCGTCTAAAATCCTACGGACTTCAACGTCCTTGTTCTGTGCACTTCTCAACCGTGCAATCAGCCCGTCTTCACTTTCCGTTACATACATAGTGCTCGGCAGGGGGTTTCTACTCAGAGCATCCACATGCTGCATGCTTTTACCTGGCCTATGACACACCTGATACTTAAACTCGTCTAGTAACAAGGCCCATCTGGCTACACGCACACACAAATCTTTCTTTTTCATTGTCATAGCAAACGCTTGGCAATCCGTGACGATAGTAAACGGCATATCTAACAGATATATTCTAAACTTGTTCAACGCTTTTACAATTGCTATTACTTCCAGTTCGTAACTGGTGTACTTTGCCTCGGCGGGAGTTGTTTTTCCGCTGGCAAAGTAGACCGGATGGAATTTTCCATCGTCCAGATCTAGTTGCATTAAAATTGCTCCGTAACCCTCTGCGGACGCGTCTGTATGCAACTCAGTCTCCGCGCCCATTCTATACAACTTTAACACTGGTTCGTTGACAAGCGCTGTTTTCAAGATTTCAAAGGCCTCTACTTCTCGATCGCCGAACTGAAATTTTACCTCCTTTTTCAACAAATCCGTCAAAGGCTTAGCAATCTTCGCGTATCCCCTAATAAATTTTCGAAAGTACCCCGTAAGTCCCAAAAAACTCTGAACCTTTTTAACAGATGTTGGCTTGGGAAAGTTTGCTACTGCCCTAGTTTTATGTGTAGACGGCCTTATGGTATTTTTTGAGACTATATACCCCAAATATTCAATTTCCTGCTGCAGAAAACGACATTTTCCCCAGTTTATAATTAGCCCATACTGCTCAGCTAACTCTATGACCATTTGCAAACGTTCCCACGCCTCCTCTAAATTCTTTGCAAGAATAATAATGTCATCCATATACACGATAACAATACCTTTACCTACTAGTTCCTTAAAGATCATCGAAATATACTTCTGGAACACAATGGGTGAAATCTTTAAACCAAACGGCAACTTCAAAAATTCATATTGCCCCGATGGCGTAACGAAAGATGTATATTTTCGGCTGTCTTTGTCTAAACACACGTGAAAAAAACCATTCTTTAAATCCAACGTTGTGAAAAACTGAGTACCTTGCAATGCATCTAAAATATCATCAATTAAAGGCAATGGGAAATGTGGACACTCAATAAGTTCATTAAGCTCGCGAAAAGCAACACAGACTCTGATAGAACCATCTTTCTTTCTAACTACAACTATGGGACTTGCATATTCTGAGTTTGACGGTTTTATTATGCCTTCATTTGTCCATAATTCCATCAACTCGTCCACCTCTTTTTTCTCCGAAGGCGCCAATCTTCGCGGCCTTCGAACCACAGGTTTGTCACTCTTTAAAACGATTTTTGCCGTTATCCCAACGTCCCGCTTTTTCTCCGGCCTATACCCCCTAACGATATCGCGAATCGCTTCACGATAATGCGGTTCCCGTACGTGTGTTAGGTCTGTTTCGTCGGTCTGTTCTACCACGTTAACTCTAAACACATCCGGCACGTCTTTGGTCGTCTGTTCGTCAAGCCGCAAGAAAGTCACTTCGCCTCGTTTAACCCGTAACTCTACCTGATCCAGAAAATCAGTGCCTAACAACAGGCCGTGCTTCGTCAATATTTTGTTTGAAACAACGTGCAAAGTGATTGGCAGTTTACACCCATCAACCGTCATTACCTTGGTGAATTCACCCCAGGTCTCATTGCCAGCGGAACCAACACCGTCGAACTTAAGCGTGCATTTACCTAGCGGTGGTGACCCTAACCTCGCATACTCGTCTGATCGAATGAACGTGAGATCACTACCCGTATCCACTAGTGCCACAAACCTACAATCATCTATCGCCACTTCCTTCACATACTTCCCCTTTTCGGATCTTGACACTACGCAAGTCTCTTTCGGTCGTGCCGTACACCTCGCTGCAATATGTCCAAATCCGCTGCACTCGGAACACCTAACACCTTCTCCCCTCTCCGGACACTTAACACTTAGATGATCCTCACTACCGCAAATGAAGCATCTTCTTTTCTTCATTGCATCTACAGATTGACTGGGCTTCCCGTTCTTCTGGGTTTTAGCCGGCTTCACAATCGACTTTACTCTGCGACTCTTCTGCTCTCCGTACATCACTAACCTCTTCCTCAACTCTTTGATTGACGTAGCGCCGTACAATATAGCCTTATTGTTCTCGCCGTCTATTATTCCATCCACTATGTATTCCACCTTTGCTTCCTCCTCTATGTCCACATGGTTGGCTATTTCGAGCATGCGGTACATGTAAGCCAAACATGCTTCATCACTCTCCTTTTTTGTTTCTTCAAGTTTCTGATGTACTTGCCTACTGTTGACTTTCCTCGAAAATTCTTTCACTAGCCCCCTCTTCAACTCATGCCAAGTCCTGGCATGACACTCGAAGCTCGCAAATATTTTCGCTGATCCCTTCAGCAGCTTCCTCGCGTAGACTGCCTTCTGCCCATCCGACCACATGCACGTATCAGCGACTTCCTCGAACGACTCGAACCATCGTTCGACATTTTCACCTTTGTTGCCACTAAACGAGTCTAATGCATCTTCGACGTCTCTAAAACTCAGTGTCTAACCAACACATGCCCTTCGACAATATTCATCACGGTCCTGATACACCCTTCGCGTACCTCTCTTGTATCCTCTTGCGTTTTTTTTGTCATCTTCATACTCACTTTCGTCGTCGCTTTCTTCTTCCGACGATATGTCATTACCATCCATGGCCGCTTGTAGCCGTGCGCGTAATTCTACTTTTCTTCCCGTCGTTTTTAAACCCAAACTAGCGAGGCACTCCTTCAACTCCTTCGTATTCATTTTCTCAAAATTTTCATCTTCGTTACAATCACGCTCAGCTCTCTGTACATTTCCTAAATCTCGTTGACCGGTTAGCTCTTCACCGCCCGTCGATCCCTTAGGATACGATTGTCCAGCCCTACACGCCCGATTCAGCCTTGCAATCAGCACTGACCTCGCACCAGATATAGGGAGGTTCATTCGCGCGAGCTTACTCCTCAGCTACTCCAGCGTCGAACCCTCTTCACCCGACAATCGTTCGTCCCCAACGTTGGCCATTTTTCACACTACACAAACTTAAACAGTCAACGATATCGTCTTTTATCGCACCGCATACCGGTAAATTCACAACTAGCTCGAATAGCTCTGTTAAACCGTTTCGTTTTCTGTCTTGTCCAATCCCGGACGAGCCCCCAAAAATGTAATATCGTGATATAATATATTTACAAGGAATGGGTGATACAGATGTTAATCGGACAGAAAAAGACGATTGTTGTTCAACCTGAACTATTCACACCAAACGTACAGAAAACAGCACAACTAAATAATCAGATAACGACTCGACTTTCACAAAATGCAATCAACACTCTCTCGGCAACGCCACTCGCAAACTCTGTTTGTTGATTCCTTTTTTCCCGTCCCTTGGCAACCGCTCGTGGCCAAGATCACGTAGGTCTCCTCTTTCCAAAACTACGCGATCAAAAACAAACGCCTCGGCTCTCGCGACATTCCACGCGGTTCACCCGCCAACTCCCAGGCCTCTCACTCACGATACTACATATATACATTAACTATTTTTATATGTGTGTACAGAACTGATGGCGAACTCATCAACCATTTTCTGAACGACGGATGGAAGAACATGAATAGCAATCCACACAGTGGAACTGTAAAGTATTTGTACGCCACTCACGAAACCAAATACTGATGCTATCCACCTGTAAACAAACAACATTTATAACTATGCATATAATTTTCACTTATGTTCACCACTATATATATATACACGCATGTTGTAAAGTAGGCGATATTTATAACATTCACTTCCATTGATAATGCAAGTGACTCATAAAAATAAGCCGTCATATTTACCATTGCACGCACATATATATATATATATATATATATATATATATATATATATATATATATATATATATATATACTCGAAAACAAGGTACATTTGTGATATTTATTCCTATTGATGATATATACTTATATATTTATAACAATAAAACAAATCTCATTTATACTACTTACCAATACGTACGCATATATGTATATAATTACAATCCAAGTAGTATTCATAATATTTATTTTCACTGATAACAAGTACGTAAAACCTAAAATAAAACAAAGGTTTTAACAATAAAAAAAACAAAAAAAAAAGAAAAAGGGGAAGAAGAAAAAAAAAGAAGAAAAAAAAAGGAAAGAAAAAAATATAATATATATAAATATAAAATTTTCTTTTTCTATAAAAGGTTATTCCTATTTCTGATAAACTCGAGAAATGAAAACATTATACCATGATACACTGACGCAAAGATACACCACACAGAAGAAACTAATAGAGAACGCTTTAAGCTTGGCAAACTTACCGCCCGACGAATTTGCATACACCATAACCAAAACCCAGGACACATGGCTTTGATCGCAGGAGAAGCGGTCCATATAGTCAAATGCATTCCGGTACAAGTAAAGGTACGACATACAACAAAATGCTACTCGGAACTACCCGTTTGGCAAAGGAATCGCACCACAGGAACTCCGCCCGGACGTGCGCCAAACGTGGCGATATTCAGCACCATCGTCGTTGGCCACGAGCGGAATGTATACCCAAAAGACCTCGATGCACTACGGGACCACGTCATGTTCCCGGCAGAAAATCTGCAGTCTTGAACGCATTGGCCAGAGGAGCAACAGGAAAAACAATCGTCCCTGGAACAGTAAACATCCTGGGAATGATGGACAAAACACATTAACGACAATAGCAAAAAATACCGTATCAAGCTTATGGACTGGTTTTATGGAATTTGGAACTGTCAGTGCAGCAATATTTGGAATACTCGCAATATTTAAACTAATCAAAACAATAATAGATATAGCCGCACACGGATACCAGTTACGTGAAACTTACGAATGTGGAATCGCCCTATTAGGAGCAATATGCGGCTCAGTCACCCACCCGCTACTATACCTCAAAAGAAGACGAAATATCGATGATCAAACAGCACAACCTCAAGGGATATCGATAACACCGGTAGTTACTCAACTACCAACGACATCTACGTCCGCCTTGAGCGAACTCAGAGATACCATCAGTCAAATTTCCTTTGGAAATTTGAACTCCAAGGTCCGCGCTCCGCACGCGCCGTAACAAGAACAAGAAAACCATTCTATACAAAACACGCGAATAAGGATTTGAATGCACAAACGAACACACGGCACTACGAAACGAAAGGAAGGATTAACAAAACGAGGGCGATTAACGGATCCAACCAATAAACAAAATACATATACACACAATTCTAAATAAACCAGGAAATAAGAATAACTACAAAAGGGGAAAATAATTGAAACGCCAGGAATATATATATATATAAATATATTTCAATCAATCAATTTGGAGAGTTACATATAAGTATAAACATATATGCCGAACATGTAATAACCTAGTAAATATTAGAGACAGTGCTTCCAATAAATAAATACAATATGCAATAAATACAATATTATCAATTTATGAAATATAAGTATACATGAAGTCAAAAACTAATAGTTTAACGAATACATAAAACATACAATATTGTATTATTAAAGAAATGAAGGTTACATTGTCAGAAATATATATATAGGTGCGAATTCTATCAAACCGATAATCTAAGATACATACTTTAAACTAGCCTACATTCCGGTAAAGAATTATAAAATAAGAACTATATTACGGAACATGCATGTCTATATATAAATATGTAAATTATATTCTAAACTAAACTACTATTAATGTATGCGCATTCTACATTATTGATTCAAATCGATAATCTAAGATACATACTTAAAACTAGCCTACATTCCGGTAAAGGATAAATAAATAATTGACATTTCATTTCGTATGAATACTACACTGCCACGAGAAATATGCATATGAATACGTATATATATATATATATATATATATGTACGTGTGCGCGTATGTTTTATATTATCGAATACTCTATAAAATAAACTACTCAAAACAATAAATAACGCAATCGAAGAATTACAAAACATTAGCCATATTAAAATGACACACAACATAAATATATATATATATATATATATATATAAATATATATATAATATATAATATATATATATAATATATAAATATATATATATATAATATATATATAAATATATATATATGTCGGAGATGAAAGGAAAGCCGAAGCCCTTCCTTGGAAATTTTGGGAACATCCTCTAGTACCTTAGCCTAGATATTATTATAGTTGTAATTGTTTAAGATTTGTAATAAGCGAGATTGGGTTCGAGGTGACAATCGGTCGCTGAACGTAGCCACGGTCACGGGATGGATGTTTTATCTAACGGAGGTCTGGAGTGGTTGTATGTGTTTTCCGAGAAATGTGGTTGTGGCGGCATGCGGCCTCGAGAGCGGGCCGAGCCACGTGTGATGTTGCCTCGGAGGTGCCGATGCAATGGGACATACATTGTATTTAGTAACCAAAACTCCAGGCAGAAACTGCCTAGCAACGGCGTTTGGAACTTTCTCGATGCTTCCAACGAGTGTGCCTAGCAACGGCGTTTGGAACCTTCTCGATGCTTCCAAACGGGTATAGAAAACAAAATGCAATCGTACAGGGAGAAAAATCTCCACGAGGCTGGCATTCTTGCGATTGCCTTGGAGAGTGATACATCGAGCATTTTCGACGATCGCATTTGCGTCTAAGTTAGTTTCGCTTAGTAAGGAGTTATCCCGGTGACCGTGGATTCGTTTGAACTCAAACATTGCTAATAGTATTATTTAATTTAATTATTCGTAGATCGTATTATTCATTAGGCTTAGTGTTTGTTAGACTTATTATTAGTTGTACTTATTATTTGTTAAGCTTAGTGATAGGCCTGTATATACGTGTAAATAAAATCTCGGCTTTGTGAGACGATGGCTAGTCCACATGAAGAGTCGTCGCGCGCCCAATATTCGAATCCTGATCCGACATATATATATATTTATACGTATATTCACACGAACAATACTTTTGTCACTTTAAAACAATATTAATAAATAAATGTTCTAATTGCGGTAGAATAAGGAAAAACGAGCGGCAGACGGAAAATTACTTCGATATCAAGCAAAACTAAAGACCCGTCACTATAACTTTACTGATGACATTTATGAGCAGCCATGTTAGATTTACACGCGTATGGCGACTGGAATATTAGGGATTAATGGAAGTCAGTCGCGAGAAATAAATCATGAAAACACATTGTTAACACTTTTCTTTAATAAAATCTGTGCGCAACTACAAATGTAAAAAATATATATATGTCGGAGATGAAAGAACACCGGAGTCTGTAATTGAACAATTGTAGTTATTCAATCCGATTGTAATTGTTCGAGAGTTGTGATAATGAGCTTGGGCTCGAGGCGACAGTCAGTCGCCGAACGTAGCCGCCGTTACGGGATGAACGCTTTGTTTAACAAAGGTATGGAGTAATTCTATAGCTCTCCTTAAAAGAAATATTCGTGGCGACACGCGACAGTAAACATTCCAACGGTTTCTGTCCCGTGGCTCGCCACACGCAGACCCTATTCTTCGAGTAAGATGATTCACGCCCCTAACCCTAATTCTAATGTAAACCCGACATATATATATATATATATATATATATATATGTCGGATCAGGATTCGAATTTTGGGCGCGCGACGACTCTTCATGTGGACTAGCCATCGTTTCACAAAGCCGAGATTTTATTTACACGTATATACAGGTCTATCACTAAGCTTAACAAATAATAAGTACAACTAATAATAAGTCTAACAAACACTAAGCCTAATGAATAATACGATCTACGAATAATTAAATTAAATAATACTATTAGCAATGTTTGAGTTCAAACGAATCCACGGTCACCGGGATAACTCCTTACTAAGCGAAACTAACTTAGACGCAAATGCGATCCTCGAAAACGCTCGATGTATCACTCTCCAAGGCAATCGCAAGAATGCCAGCCTCGTGGAGATTTTTCTCCCTGTACGATTGCATTTTGTTTTCTATACCCGTTTGGAAGCATCGAGAAGGTTCCAAACGCCGTTGCTAGGCACACTCGTTGGAAGCATCGAGAAAGTTCCAAACGCCGTTGCTAGGCAGTTTCCGCCTGGAGTTTTGATTACTAAATACAATGTATGTCCCATTGCATCGGCACCTCCGAGGCAACATCACACGTGGCTCGGCCCGCTCTCGAGGCCGCATGCCGCCACAACCACATTTCTCGGAAAACACATACAACCACTCCAGACCTCCGTTAGATAAAACATCCATCCCGTGACCGTGGCTACGTTCAGCGACCGATTGTCACCTCGAACCCAATCTCGCTTATTACAAATCTTAAACAATTACAACTATAATAAAATCTAGGCTAAGGTACTAGAGGATGTTCCCAAAATTTCCAAGGAAGGGCTTCGGCTTTCCTTTCATCTCCGACACGGCCATCCTGACTATCACACGTCCTCGGGTGTACCTTCGTTAACAAAACAAAAGGAAACAAGATTAGTGTCATTGTGATTAGCATTCAAAGTGCCAGTTGCATTCTGCGTGCTTTCAGTCGGGTCGTAATGACATGACGGACCATTCTCGATTTCACACCCAAATGGGTCTCATCCTTCGAATCGCACATACTCTCAAAGTTCGTTACATAACCAGCTTCGTAACACGATCGCTGTCAACACTAGACCGCCTCCAGCCTCGTGACATTGTCACTGTCGGTACTAGACCAGCTCCAGCTTCGTGACATCGTCGCTGTCGGACCCCTGAATTTTGGATCCAATTTTGTCTGGTTCCTTTCTTCATTTTGGCGTAGTACCAAATCACCAGGATTAAACCTAACTACTTTAGCTTTGGTTTTATCGAATCTCTCTTTGTCATACCTAGCACTAGTTTCCATCTCTTTTATTGCCTGTTGTCTTACACTGGAGATATCTATTTCTTTTTCCTCGATGTTATCAGGTAGTAATAAGTCATACGGTCTTGCTGCTCTACCAATCAATAACTCTAAAGGACTCGATTTGGTTACGCGGTTGATGGTGCAATTCAAAGCCAATTGCATCTCCCCGATCGCGTCTTGCCATGAACGCCCGGTCGTTTCTACCGTTGTGAACATATTTTTTAACGTGCTCATAACACGTTCTACTTGCCCATTGGCCCTACTTGCACCGGTCGCGATCAAATGAACTTTGATTTGTTTGCTTGCACAGAATTCTTGAAATTCCCGGCCCGTGAAACATCTACCCTGATCTGCTATTATCCGACAGGGACTACCGAACAAAAACACGGCGGACTTAAGTGCCTTGATAACGCTGAGCGAATCCAATTTGCGTGTGTGATATAAGTGCACGAATTTCGTAAAGGCATCGATCAAGACGACGACATACTCTTTCGAGTCATTCTTGCCACTCAGCTTGCCCGTTATGTCCATATGCACCGTATGCCACGGTATGCCGGTCTTAGGTATAGGATGCAGTTCAGCCTGTATTTTACCTGGACTAGCCTTCGAAACTCTACAAGCATGGCAGTTCTCGACAAACTTGCGAACATACTTCGCCATTCCCACGAACCAATAATACTCATAGAACTTCTCGAGCGTTTTATCCCATCCTAAGTGCATAATTGACTGATGCACATGGTTGATGACGGACCATCTAAAACCTCTCGGAACAATGGGTAAGCAAAGGGTTCTGCCCTTTCGTTGTACTTTACGGTAAAGTGTACCGGATCGCAGTTCGTAGGTATTCGCGATATCTTCCGCGAGCTCTTCGTTCTGTAATTTATTAACGATTTCGGAGATTTGCGGATCGCGACGTTGTTCCGCTAATAGCCAGTCTTCGGAGATCTCGGCCAGATTAATCTCTTTCTCTGCGACCTTGTCTATCATACGGCGATTCAAGTCTACGGGGTTTCGCGAAAAGAAATCTACGTGGGCCATTCGTTTACCCTCTCGATACATGATGTCAAAATCGAATGTTTACAAATAAGCCCACCACCTATAAACCCGGTCGTTTAAGTTTACTTTGTTGCTGGAGGCTTTCAAAGAATTACAGTCCGTAACTACTAAGAATTTCCGTCCATGTAAGTAGTGTCGGAAATGCTTAACGGCGCTTACTACTGCTAGTGTTTCCAGCTCGTACGAATGATACCTAGATTCCGCGGGACTGGTCCTTTTACTATAATATTCGATGACTCTGTTTTCCTTTTCGACTCTATGCATTAAAATAGCTCCATACCCCTCCGAACTAGCGTCGGTATGTAGCTCTATGGGACGATTGGGATCAAATATCATTAACACCGGCGCGTCGGTCAGAACGGAAATTATCTGTTGTCTTATCTTTTCGTGCCTGTCCGTCCAAGTTATGCGCTTGTTACTAGAAGTGAGTGCGTACAAGGGTTTCATCACTTGCGAAAATTTAGGAATAAATTTCCGGAAGTAAGAGGCCAAACCTATAAACTGCCTAAGCTGTGTGACGGTCGACGGTGCAGGTAAAGAATTCAAAGCTTGTATTTTTCCCGGGTTTGGACGAACTTCTCCGTTACGAATTACATATCCCAAATAAAGTACCGACGTCTTCAGAAAAGAACATTTAGCGAAATTGAAAGAAAATCCGGCGTTTACGAGAGTGTTTAGTACAGTGTGCAACCTTTCTAGAGCTTGATCTATTGAGTCGGCGATTATTAGAACGTCGTCCAAATAAACAACGACATACGAATAAGCGAGGTCGCCTAAGGCCTCGAAAATGGCTCTCTGGAAAACGGCTGGTGCATTTTTCAACCCAAACGGCATCGTCACGTATTCGTATTGACCGTCGGGGGTAACGAACGCAGTATATTCCGTCGAGTTAGGGTGAATGGGGATCTGGTGAAATCCGCTAGCCATGTCCAGGCTAATGAAGTATCTCGCACTCTGCAATCTCGCGATTTGGTCAGCAATAAGGGGTAAGGGATACCGATCCGCGACCGTATTTTTATTCAGCGCTCGAAAGTCTACGCTCAATCTGTCTGAGCCGTCCTTCTTCTTCACGAGTATTATAGGGCTCGCGAACGGCGAATTACTAGGTTTTACAATTTGTGCTTTAATTAACTCGTCTATCCTCTCGCGTACTATTCTTCGCTCTTCCACGCTAAGCCTGTAAGGGCTTCTCTGCACGGTGACGTTGGGATCGATTAGCCGTATTTCCAACTGGCCCGTACTGACGCGAGTACGCGGGAAACCCGTAATGAATGATTCTTTAAATTTTTCGAGAACAGAGATTAATCGATCTTTATAGTTACCGATCACATCAGTGTCAACCTCGTTAATGTTGACCGCATCTTCCGCGACTTTACCACAAGCGTTAACGACCTTTGTTTTACAAATAACGAGGCTATCTTGCGCGATATTTACGTCGAATCCCTGGCTCAAAATCTCGCGACCAATCATGATGTCGTATTTTAGGTAATCGTCAGCAAGGACATGAAAAACTATCTCCAATGTAAGATCGTTAATACGAACAGTGGACAAAATCTGAAGTGTACTCTTAATACAAGTATTCCCGATCCCCCGCATCACTACCACATCGGTTATTCTTTTGCCCGAAAATTTCGAGGCTAGGGACTCTTTGATTAACGAACACTCGGCCCCAGAATCAAAGTAAAATGGATACGACTCACCCAGATGGCTTAATCTACCAGCCGGAGCTTCTACTACACAGGAGTCGATCCGGCGTTCGTCAATGGAATCGTAGTTTCTTTTCCGCGATGATGGGCAATTAGGCGCGATATGTCCCTCCTCGTGGCATTTGAAGCAGGTCACCTTCGACGATGCGGCTGGTCGTTTTTCCTTCGGGTTTCGTATATCCTGCTCCTTCCCCGTTTGTGTTTGCAGGCGACACTCCGTTCTCCTATGTCCGTGAGCACCACAGCGGTAGCACTTAATCCGAGGAACTGATAGCCTGCTGCGTTTAGCTTCAGGTTCCGTTAGTGAATTTCTTGGCGAAAATGTCGGCTGATCGTTGTAAGGGAGAATCCTCATTTCATCATGAAATTGGTCCTCCGTCCTGATATTATTCGCGAGCGTTAGTCGCCGAAAGCGTCGATCTTGTGAACTCAGCATATAAAGGGCGAGGGCATTGATCACTTCGGGCATCGTTAGATCTTGCAACTTCATCTGCAGCATGGAGCGGAGGCGACTACCGTACGCTCCCGGAGATTCAGTCTCCGACGGTCGTTCTCTGGATATCCTTATTAACGCCGAAGCGGCTGTCTCTCTGCCACCAAAACGCGAAAGAAATTGTTCCTTAAACGTTGGCCAGGTAAGTTTTCCACCGCGCACCATTTGTGAAAGCCAATGCGCAGCAGAACCCCTTAGGGCGCGATTTAGAGCGGAAAGTAACGCACTCTCTTGCATCGGGTGGTCTTTCAAAATCAGATCAGCATGAGAGCACCACGCGGATGGATCGGCGCCCGCGCCTTCGGGGTCAAAACGTGGTAACGTTGCATCCTTAGATTCCGTACTCGGTCGTTGCTCCCCCGGTTTGTGCGCTAGCGTCTGAATTAACTCGCGCATAAGGTCCATTTGCTCTTGTAGCACTTTAAACGGTTCTGATCCCACTTCTGATGTCGGATCAGGATTCGAATTTTGGGCGCGCGACGACTCTTCATGTGGACTAGCCATCGTTTCACAAAGCCGAGATTTTATTTACACGTATATACAGGTCTATCACTAAGCTTAACAAATAATAAGTACAACTAATAATAAGTCTAACAAACACTAAGCCTAATGAATAATACGATCTACGAATAATTAAATTAAATAATACTATTAGCAATGTTTGAGTTCAAACGAATCCACGGTCACCGGGATAACTCCTTACTAAGCGAAACTAACTTAGACGCAAATGCGATCCTCGAAAACGCTCGATGTATCACTCTCCAAGGCAATCGCAAGAATGCCAGCCTCGTGGAGATTTTTCTCCCTGTACGATTGCATTTTGTTTTCTATACCCGTTTGGAAGCATCGAGAAGGTTCCAAACGCCGTTGCTAGGCACACTCGTTGGAAGCATCGAGAAAGTTCCAAACGCCGTTGCTAGGCAGTTTCCGCCTGGAGTTTTGATTACTAAATACAATGTATGTCCCATTGCATCGGCACCTCCGAGGCAACATCACACGTGGCTCGGCCCGCTCTCGAGGCCGCATGCCGCCACAACCACATTTCTCGGAAAACACATACAACCACTCCAGACCTCCGTTAGATAAAACATCCATCCCGTGACCGTGGCTACGTTCAGCGACCGATTGTCACCTCGAACCCAATCTCGCTTATTACAAATCTTTAACAATTACAACTATAATAAAATCTAGGCTAAGGTACTAGAGGATGTTCCCAAAATTTCCAAGGAAGGGCTTCGGCTTTCCTTTCATCTCCGACATATATATATATATATATATATATATAATTAATTAAAAAGGGGGAAATATAAAATTAAAAATACATATATTTAACAAACATAAAATAGATATCACATTTAAAAAAAATACATATATATCATACATAAAAGCAAAAGACATTTAAAAGGAAAAAAATAATAATAATAAGGAACCTCTGATGGAAATGCCTCCGCAAACATTGTTCGAACGTCGATCACTGAAACCTAGGGAAACAACAAGAAAGGGAAAAACATCAAAATCGCAAAAACAATCATAAGCGTACCCCCAGCGGACCACCACCCCGTGGGGGATGGCATAAATAAGCAAAGCAACGTAGAGCAGGGCTCATTATTATTCCGGTGAACATTCTTATTACGTCCATTGCTCATTATTATTCTGGTGAACATTCTTATTACGTTCATTGCTCATTATTATTCCGGTGAACATTCTTATTACGTTCATTATTCTTCGTTCATTATTCTTCGCTCATTATTATAGTGATCATTGTTATTACCGTTCATTATTCTTTGTTCATTATTATTGCGATCTTCGTTATTACGGTTCATAATTATTTTGTTCACTCTTTGTGTTCATTGTTACTACGTTCGTTATTGCGCTTATCTTTAGAAATTTTGTATAGTATTTTGCGCTTCGGTGTCTTTAGTTTTTCGGTCAAGAAAAGAGAGCCGCGACTAAGTAAAAAGAAAATTTTATCTTTGAACGCGCATTGTAATTGCGGTATTAATCCAGTTAGGATTAAACGCAGGTTTAAGAATCGAAGACCACATGATGGCGCGTTTCATCTTAGCCGACCTCGTGGCGGACCCAAACTACACGACATATCTTAGGACGGTAAGACTCGATAAGAATCTAACCTCGAGGGTCGTGAAATCCGATCTCCTACTTGAGGAAAGGAGAATGGAAGCGGCCATGGGTTCCTCCGAGAAGAACAGTGCAATGGCGGCTTGCAAACAATCGAAGACCAAGCCCCAACAAAATCAAGATGGCGCTAAGAAAAAGCACAAAAACCCAAAGGATAAAAAATGCTATAAATGTGGAAAACGAGGCCACATATCGTACAACTGCCATGAGGGAAAAGAAGACGAGGAAGAGAAAGACCCAGAAAACAAAGTGGAGGAAGGATCGGAAGATAAACCGAGATCCAAGGGACTTATCTCCACACTGGCTTTATCATCTATCAACCACGTGGAAAGGGACAGGATCAGCTATCTTGACTCGGGAGCCTCAAACCATATGACCCCGGATAGGTATCGGTTCGTGGACTTCGTGCCTGCGACTGAACAGATCCGGATTGGTAAGGGGTACCTGGAAGTCAAGGGAAAAGGCACGATCGTCGTGAAGATGACCAAAGCCTGTGGCGGGTGGAGTCTATCCTTGTCGAACGCCCTGTGGGTGCCTGAATTAGATGTAAATCTAATCTCGATCAGGCAATTGGCAGTGAAAGGCGTCACCACAGTGTGTACGAAGGATGAGGCCGTCGGCACACATGATGATGGGGATGTGGTATTTAACTCAAAGGTAGGAGACAACGTGTACTACCTAGAGACAATACCACCTGAGAGGCATGTAGCAAACGTTTCCATGGAGAACGATCAAGAAGAACCTGGAAATGATGACGACCACGCCGAGGTTATTGAAGCTAAGGCGTACAAAGGTATCGTGTCATGGCATGAGAGGTTAGGTCATCTACATGGGGACGCGATGAGAAAGATCCCTGTGAGGAACGTGAAGGAGGGCTCTAGGATACATGAGGAACCATGCGGGGTCTGCGTGAAAGGGAAAATGACAAAAGTACCATTTCCGAAGACAGCCCACCACATGTGTGAACGTCCTTTAGAAATAGTTCACAGCGATATTACTGGCAGAACGCAATGCAAGTCGCTTGGCGGAGGTAATTATTTCGTAACGTTCACAGATGATTTTTCTCGTTTCATGCACGTCAGAATCATCAGTAGGAAGAATGAAGTACTCAAGTGCTTCAAGGAGTACCAGGCGGAGGTGGAGGCTTTACACCAATCCAAGATAAGTGCCCTTCAAACAGATAACGGGGGTGAGTACACAGGAGAAAACTTCGAGAACTACCTGAAGGAGAAAGGCATCTTACACAGGAAAACTGTTCCTAGAAACCCTGAACAAAATGGGGTCTCCGAACGAGCGAACAGAACCCTGGTCGAGATGTCCAGATGTTTACTCATCCAATCTGGACTCCCTGACTATCTGTGGGGGGAGGCTGTGAACACGGCATGCCACATAAGAAACCTATGCCCATCCGCTGCCATCGGAGACAAGATCCCACTGGAATTATGGAAGGGTAAGGGATGTGACCTCCAAGGGGAGATAAACAGACTGAGAGTGTTTGGATGCAGAGTCTGGTATCTAAAGAGTCCAAGCGGAGGAAAATTCGAGAGCAGAGCGGATGAGAGGATATTTGTGGGATATGACAGACAGGTCAAAGGTTATAGAATTTACCTACCGAAGATCCAAAAGGTGATAATATCCTGTCATGTCAGGTTCGAGGAGAACACGTTTCCCTACAAGAGCGCTAAGGCGGAAACGAACCATATAAAGGATAAGTCCTCGGAATGGATATGGGATGTAGAAACCTTTGAACATAGGGGAGAAGCCGGTCAAACTGACGTCGAGACACAGAGTGACGGAGAAAACGACGAAGGGGAAACCGACTACTTTATGGACAGTTTAACGTGTGAGGACAATCCAGTGAATACTGTGAGTGTACCGTTTGTGCCGAGGAGGTCGGCAAGACTACACAAACCAAGAATATGTGATTGTTGTGCTCACACTGCGACTGTTTGTAAAGCTCAAAACGTGTGTGTACCTGTGAATGTGTATGAAGCCCTGAGGGGGCCAGACGCTCAAAAATGGACTGATGCAATAAGGAAGGAACTAGACAATCTAAAAAGTAAAGATGTGTGGGACATTGTGCAAAGACCCTTAAATAAAAACGTTATAGACTGTAAGTGGGTGCTTGTGATAAAGAGAGACCCTGATAGGTATAAGGCTAGGCTAGTAGCTCGGGGATTCTGGCAGAGGCCTGGAGTAGATTATTCAGAAACCTTTAGTCCAATAGTAAAAGGCAGAACTCTAAGAATTCTGCTTGCTCTATGTGCGGAAAATGAGTGGGTTTACGAGCACATCGATGTGGAATGTGCGTATCTCAACAGCCCTCTGGATGAGGATATATACATGGAGCAACCAGAACTCTTTAGAGTTCCAGGTAAAGACAGAACTAAATTTGTGTGTAAGCTCAAAAAGAGCCTGTATGGACTGAAGCAAGCTGGAAGAATGTGGTTTAGACACATCGATAGCATTTTAAGAGGTATGAGTCTGAACCCATGCGTGAGTGGTCCATGTGTGTATGTGGATGCGTCTAAAAAATTTATTGTAGCTGTGTATGTGGACGACATCCTTGTGTTTGGGACGAATGAGTGGATTGAGATATTCAAAACTAGGATTAAGGACAAATTAGATGTTAGAATGCTAGGTGTAGACACTCAATTTCTGTCCATCCACCTGAGTAAGCCAAACAGCACCACTGTAGTATTCGATCAATCTGTACAGATAGGTCAAATGCTGGATCTGTTTGACATTACTCGTGAGGTTGGGGTGGTGGGAGTGTCGACACCGCTAGCTAGAGAATGTGAGGCTGGTTTTGATATTGAACGTGATGAGCCTTTCGACAGTAAATTATATGAACAAGCTGTGGGGCACATAATGTATGTAGCTACTGTAAGTCGTCCTGATGTTGCGTGTGCAATAGGGAAACTAAGCCAAAGATGCGCGAATCCGACTGTATCCGATTGGAAAGCAGTGAAGCGGGTATTCAGATATTTACTAAAGACCAAAGACTTGAAGTTCGTATACCAAAGGACCGGGCAACCTCTGAAGGTGTTTTGCGGGTTGTACGGTAGACAGGAAATCCAGGAGCGGGTATGTGTTCATACTCGCTGGTGGTGCGATATCCTGGCTATCCAAAAAACAACCGATTATAGCTCAATCGACGTGCGAAGCGGAATTTGTGGCAATGCAGGAAGCAGCAAGGGAAACAGTGTGGATTTCTTTACTGTTAAAGGAATTGGGTCAACTGTCATATTGCCCTCGCCCCTGCAAGATATTCTGCGATAATATCGGAGCTATTTCATGGTCAAAGGACGAAATAGTTGCTGAGAGTTCTAAGCACGTCCAAGTGCGTTACTTTTACGTTAAGAACTGCGTATCGAGGGGGATACTAGATTATACTTATGTACCTAGTCCTGACAATGTGGCTGACATTCTCACCAAAGGCCTAAATAGGATTAAGACTCAGCAATTTACCAAAGCTATGGGGCTTGTAGAAACTAGCGATCAAAGGGGAGTGTTGAGAAATGTTAAGTTGGTACGATCGCTGCTTACTACAAGCTAAGTTGGTACGACTTCTAACGACGCTCTTTTGTTTTAGAAGTCGACCACGTTGTTCTATTGACTTGGAGATTCCTGTGTGGTAAGACGTGTTATAAGACTGAAATATATTGGAGAAAACGAATCTAAGTGAATCGTTATTTTATAAACCCAAAACCTTATTAAATAACTATCAAAGCCATGTGTCCTGGGTTCTGGTTATGGTGTATGCAAATTCGTCGGGCGGTAAGTTTGCCAAGCTTAAGGCGTTCTCTATTAGTTTCTTCTGTGTGGTGTATCTTTGCGTCAGTGTATCATGGTATAATGTTTTCATTTCTCGAGTTTATCAGAAATAGGAATAACCTTTTATAGAAAAAGAAAATTTTGTATTTATATATATTATATTTTTTCTTTCCTTTTTTTCTTCTTTTTTTTTCTTCTTCCCCTTTTTCTTTTTTTTTGTTTTTTTTTATTGTTAAAACCTTTGTTTTATTTTAGGTTTTACGTACTTGTTATCAGTGAAAATAAATATTATGAATACTACTTGGATTGG
Source organism: Bombus vancouverensis nearcticus (assembly GCF_051014615.1). Taxonomy (NCBI): domain Eukaryota; kingdom Metazoa; phylum Arthropoda; class Insecta; order Hymenoptera; family Apidae; genus Bombus; species Bombus vancouverensis. The sequence goes on along the minus strand of NW_027468936.1, from coordinate 366,215 downwards.
AATTATATACATATATGCGTACAAAATCCATTTCTACATGTTAGATATAATAATATAACAATACTACGTAGATTAATACATAATAAAATATCCTTTTACTTCGGTTATATTTATTACTAACTCTCAATTAATCTATCTTAATTATTTTCTAACCACTTTCTATATTTATCAGCTATTTTATTTCTTCTTGTTAATCTGCGAAATCCATGCATGTACACTTCCTTGTATGGTGATTGATTGTTCACGAGGTAAGTTGCACTTTCACTGTTTTCGTTATTCGTTGAACTAACACGTTTTACATTCAAACAGTAATTGGAACACTCGTAATAAACTTCTTTTCTTTTTCCAAGTTTCCGCTATCTGTGTCATTCGACAAACAGTGCCACGCCTCCACAGCACCGTTATAACATTTAGCGATGCTGCTCTTTGCATTAAGGCAATTGAAGTTAATTCGTTCGTTTATTTTCAGCTGGTACATGGTGTTCCGCAAGCAGGGAGCCATAACCTATTTTGCATGTAGACCTTCTTGTATGATGATTACTTGTTTACAAGGTAATTTTCACTTCCCCTCTTTTAATTATTTATTGAATCGACATGTTGTATATTCAAACAATAATTGGAGTACACATAATAATTTTCCCTTTTTCTTTTTAGGTTTTCGCTATCTGTATTATTCGACGAACAGTGTTACACCTCCTTTTGATTTATCCATAATATAGTTATAACATTTAGTAACCTTGTATTTTGCACCGAGACAATTGAAACTAATTTATTCACTTATTTTAGGTAGCTGTCATACATTGTGTTCCACGAACAACGATCCATAACCTATACTTGCACGTACACTTTCTTGTATGTTGATCACTTGTTCACAAGGTAACTTTCACTTTCACTAGTTAATTGTTCATTGAGTTAACACGTTTTATATTTAAGCAATAATTGAAACACGTATAATAATTTTCCTTTTTCCTTTTAGGTGTTCGATATCTGTATTATTCGACGAACAGCACTATAACATATACTACCGCACTACGTTGTCCACTGAAATCGCTTTATTCATTGCTTATTTCGATTATGCGCTAGTTTTAACTTGTTTAAATGCACCGTTCGCCGAATCCCTTTTACTTCGATCTTGACGTTTTGGTTCTGCAAGATTTCTAGCACTTTGTATGGTCCAGTATATTGATCGGAGAATTTTCCTTTACTGGGTTCTTTTAGTAAATATATCGAATCTCCAATTTTAAAATCTTGGGGGTTGATTCGTCGGTCGTAATATTCTTTTGATCTTAGTTTGGATTTTATCAAATTTTCTCTTGCCATTCGTTGTACGGTGTTAATTTTATCGAACAGATCTTCGAGATATTCTGCGTAAGTTGGTTCCATGTTCTCTTCGATTATTACTTCACCAGTAGATTCTCTGGCTAGATGTCCAAAAACTAATTCGTGCGGGGAGAATTTCGTTCCTTCGTGTACAGAGGTATTATAGGAAAACATAGCTAATTCTACCCATTCGTCCCAATTTTTGGAATTTTCAATGTATAATTTGAGATATTCTATCAGCACGTGGTGAGATCTTTCGATTGAACCGTTACTTTGTGGATGATATGCCGTCGTGGTATATTGTTTGATGCGGAATCTCTTTGCTACTTTCTTCATTAATGAGGATGTAAAGTTCGTTCCTTGATCAGTGAGAATAGCTCTCGGTGACCCGAAACGACAAATAAATCGCTTTACAAAAACGTCCGCTATCTCGGCTGAAGAGATTCCTCCTAGTGGAATCCCAATTGAGTATTTTGTTAATAAGTCTTGGATAGTTAATATATATTCGTTTCCCTTTTGGGTTTTTGGTAATGGACCTATAATATCCATACTAACCTTATCGAACGCTTTACCTGGTGTGTCTGTAAATACCATTGGTTGCTTTGCTTTTATTCTTGTGAGTTTCTTCAATTGACATTCCTTACATGTTCTTACGTAATCTTGAATTTCCTTTTTCATATTTTCCCAATAGTAATGTTGTCGTATTCTTTGATAAGTTTTTGTTATTCCTTTGTGTCCTGCTACGCTTGATTCATGTTTTTCTCGTATTATGTTGTTCCGCGCTTCCACAGATGGGGTAATTACTTCCCCAGTGCAAATGGTGATGGTTAAGGTTTTTTCCATAAATATTTCCTTTAATTTTCTGATTGTATATCGCCAGGGTATTTCCTCCAAGTTTCCTTTGCTAATGCTGAACGAAGTTAACTGTTTTTCATTTACTGCGTCTAATAGAGATCTTAGCGAGTTTAATAAATTTTCTGGTGTTATTGGAATATTTCTATTTTCCTTTATCGGTAGGAATACAATGTATTTTCCAGAATCGTAATTCAATCTTGCTTTTTCTAACATTAAATCTTCATAACGAGGTAATTTTCCCGTTTCCTTCATTTCTAAGGCTCCTTTATCTATCAGATTGCCATGTATATCTATAAATACTACTTTATGGTCATTTACTCTCACAATTGAGTCTCGGGTTTTTGAAATTCTTAGTTCCGCAATTATCGTAGGTCTCGTGTCCTTTTCTCGTTGTTGAATTAGTTCTGGAATTACAGTGGAGGTCTCTTTTTCGCTTGTTGTATCCGTGCCTTCTTTTTCTCGATTGGTTATTTCTCTATCTGTACTTACATCGATTTCTGCTAATGCTTGGTCTAAATATTTTAGTGGGGTTTCTTCTATTGTAAAATGTTTTCGGGTAAAACCCTTTCCTTGATTTTTAGAATCACTGGATTGAGGCAAGACGTGTGGTTTAGCTTCGGATATGGGAGAGTCTTCGATTGACGTATCTATTCCGAATCTTTTTGAGACAGGATAGCGAATCGGTGAGACTTCCTCTCTCTTTCTGATTGGTAAACAAACTTCCGGAGGGTTCCTAGATAATGCGTCTGCGTTTGCGTTCGCCCTGCCTTCTTTGTATATAATATCAAATTCGAAGTCCGATAACTTTAATTTCCATTTCCAAATTCTTGAAGTAGGATCTTTGATAGAATGCATCCACACTAAAGGTTTATGATCGGTTACGATGGTAAACTTTCTTCCGTAAAGATACGGTCGGAGGTGCATTGCGCTGTAAACAATTGCCAGACACTCCTTTTCTATGGTAGAGTAGTTTTGTTCGGCGGGATTTAATAGCCTTGAGGCATACGCAATCGGCAAATCCTTTCCGATTGGCCCTTGACTCAGTAAACCGCTTATTGCATATCCTGATGCGTCTGTAGTAAGGTTAAAGGGTTTAGAAAAGTCTGGATATTGCAGGATGGGTTTCGTCACTAACGCTGTCTTTAAATTATTGAATGCGTTTTCTTGATTTTCTGTCCATTTAAAGGGAGTGTCTTTCTTTAATAGTTGTGTCAATGGTTTCGCGACCTTGGGGAAATCGGGGTATAAATCTTCTGTAATATCCTGCTAGTCCCAGAAATTGTTTGATATTTTTCGCCCTCTTTGGTCGTGGAAATTTTGATACGGCTTCGACTTTCTTTGGGTCGGGTTTCACGCCATCCTCACTAATTACATGTCCTAAATAATTCACCTCGTGTCGTAAAAATTCGCACTTATCAGGTTGTAATCGTAATTTAGCTTTCCTCAGTCTTTCCATTAATTTATTAAATTTAATTTCGTGTTCTTGGAGAGACGCGGAATAAATCACTATGTCATCCAGATAGACGAATAGTTCTATTCCTTGCAGACCAGATAATATTGAATTCATCAAACGTTGAAATGTTGCTGGGGCATCTTTTAATCCAAAGGGCATTCTTTTGAATTGAAAATGCCCGTATGGTGTCGAAAATGCAGTTTTGTGGGCATCTTCCTGTGACATACGGATCTGGTGAAAGCCCGATGCCAAGTCAAACGTGGAAAAATATTTTGCACTTCCTAATTGATCCAATATTTCTGTAATGTTGGGTAGTGGGAAGGCATCGCCAATCGTTTTATCGTTCAATTTTCTATAATCGATGACTAATCTCCAGCGCTTATTTCCTTGCGAATCGGGTTTTTGGGCACAATCCATAACGGGGAGTTATATGGAGATATTGATGGTTCCACTACGTCCGTATCTAGTAGTTCTTGGACCTGTCGATTTATTTCTTCTCGATGTATTGGTGGATATCGATACTGTTTAGTATTGATGGGTATATTATCCGTTGTAATTATCCTATGTTCCAGAACTTCGGTTGCTTCCAATGTATCTCCTGGAATATGAAACCTATCTTGATTATTACGAATCAATTTTCTAGCATTTTCCTTTTCTTCTTCGTTCAAATGTTCGAGTCGTAGTAACTCATTTATTTTATCGTATCTACTTTCCTCCGATCTTAGAACTGTATTGCACGCTGTCCTAGGAAGCGGGGGGCGGGAGGGGGGGATTTTCAAATTCTTTAATTACCATCGTTGGTGTTGTAAATACGTAATCTCTCGAAGTAGTATTTATTACTCTTATGTAACCTTTTCCTTTATGATTCCTCACAACTGCATTACCAAAATAGATTCCCTTGTTCGGCTCGATTCTTGGAATAAATCCCTCTTTTATCTCTGGATTAGCGATATTAATCGAACACGTTATTGAACTTCGCTTCGGTATAATTATTTTTTCTTTAGTATCGAAGGGAATATAAATATTTCCCCACTTGATATGTTTTTCCTCATAATCTAAACGAGCTTTACAACCTGCAAAAAATTCGGATCCTAGGATTCCGTCTTGATCGATTAGCAATGAATCATCGACTACATGAAAAACAACCGGATGGCCCGCAACCTGTATTACCGTCTGCCCTAAGAAGACCAGGCTCGTTGCCGTAATTCCTCGCACTTCGATTGATTCCTTTTCGTCGATGATGGCTGAATCGAGTATAGCAGGTTCCTTGATAATGTTGATTTCCGATCCAGAGTCTAATAATAAACTCGTCTTAGTCTTTAGATCTGGGGAAACTATTCGTGCAGTTGGGGTCGTTGGGGAATCGTTAAATTTTATTGAAATAATTCGGAGAGGTCGCCTTCCGAATCTGAATTCAACTCCTGATGATTTTCCTTCGCCGGTTGCTTGTGCTTCACTCTTTTCCTTTTGCCTTGAGATTCTGGATTCTCTGTCTGTGACCTCGTTTGGTTGTGGGATGACTCCCCCACAATATTTAGTGGTTGTTCGTTCGATCTTATGGTCGGCATTGCGTTCGCTCTGTCTCTCGTTATGGGTGGTGGAGTCGATCTCGCGGGGGTGGCTGTCCTTGTTGTGTTTGTTGCCGTCGGCGCCGGTCGCCTGGTTGCCGCCTGTACTCTTGGGCGATTCGGCGTATCGTTCCTTCGTGGCTCGCCCCATTCTCCCGAAGGACGTGTTTGGTTTCCCGATGGTCTCGAAGCATAGGGTACGATTAATCCGGCATCTACTCGGGCTTTAAATTTGTAACAGTCTTTCACTAGATGCCCGGGTTTTTTGCAATAGTTACACGTGATATTTTGTCTTGTAGAATTCAAAAAATTCTGCGATGGAGGTAGCGATCTTCGATCTTGGCGGTTGTTTCTGATATTGTTGTTAGTGTTCGAAGGACGTGCGTTGTCGCGTCTGTAATAGTTCGAGGGTGTCGGTCGTTGGGGTTAGGTTGGGGTTACTAATTTATATGTATATTATTACTAATTTATATTTAAATTAAATAAAGAGAAAGATGAACTTGTTTAATTTAAATAGCTTATACATTTAGAGAATAATATTGAAAATATTAGGGAAATTTAAAAAATTTTTTAATATTAAAAAAAAATATTTAAAAATATTAATATGTATGTCGGATTAGCACTGGGAGTAGGGTTGTGGGCGTCAAATGAATCTTCACGGGAATTAACCATTGGTACGGTACACGCAGGTGTAGTTTATTATAATAATAGAGTTATTACAGTCTTGACAATTGATCACGACAATTGGCACTCGCGACACTAGTGACGATGGTCTCAGGCCCGACAACGAATCCGCGGCCAACGGGATCACAAAAGAACGTGTCGGAGATGAAAGGAAAACCGGAGCCTTCCCTTTGCAATTTTGCGAGAGTCTTCTGGTGCTTTAGCCTGGATTTTGTCATAGCTGTAATTAAGCAATTGTTGTCATTTGTAATTGTTCGATATATGTGATGGCGAGGGTGGGTTCGAGGTGGCAGCTGGTCGCCGAGCGTAGCCGCGGTCACGGGATAAACGTTTTGCCTGACGAAGGTGTGGATCGGTTGTATTGTTCTCCCTAGAAATCACATAGAATTGTACTTTGGAGATGTCGATAGAACGGGACACACGTTGTATTAGGAATCAGACTCCAGACAGAGGCTGCCTAGCAACGACGTTTGGATCTTTCTCGATGCTTCCAAAGAGTATACAACAAATTCTTGGCAGAGTCTGCCTAGCAGCGGCGATTGGAAGCTTCTCGATGCCTCCAGCGAGCATATAACGAACAAAATGCAGTGGTACAGCGAAAAAGATTTTCATCAGATATTCATTCGTGTGATCGCCTTGGAAAGTGATACATCGAGCAATTTACCGAGTGCCTCAGCAATCGTATTTTTTTTGTGTTTAAATTATTCTACGCATAGTATAGAGTTATCCCGTTGACCGTGGATTCGTTTGGAATCATTAGTTAAACTTATCATTTGTTAATCTTATCATTCATTAAACTCAATACTCATAATATTTTGTAAAATCTTGTATATTCGCGTAAATATAATCTCTGTTTCATAAAACGATGGCTAATTCAAACGAAGAATCGTTACACGCCTTAAATTCTAATGTTAACCCGACATATACATATATATATATGTCGGAGATGAAAGGACACCGGAACCTTCGGATAGCCCCGCAACATTGCAATCTAAAGTCTACTATAACTGTAACTAAACTATTGTAGTTATTCAATCCGATTGTAATTGTTCGAGATTAGTGACGGTGAGCTTTGGCTCGAGGCGACAGTCTGTCGCCCAACGTAGCCGCGGTCAAGGGATGAACGCTTTGCCCAACAAACATATGGAATAATTCTATAGCTCTCCTTAAAAGAAATATTCGTGGCGACACGTGACAGTAAACATTCCAACGGTTTCTGTCCCGTAGCTCGCCACACGCTGACCCTATTCTTCGAGTAAGATGATTACCAGATGTCGATGCGTCTCCGCAGTACATGTTCGGCTAGCCCGAGGGCCCGTAATAAATCTTACGGTTTAGTTAACTAAAGTCCTTCAAACAGACATACAGTCTTTGTCCCAACTACGGGAAGATAGGGGAGACATATTTTTCAACGAACGACGTCTCCCACTAGCAACTTTCCCTCGAGGGCGGCTAGCATCCTTTTCTAACCACCGATATGGAGATTGACCAATTAGCAGCAACGTCAATTTCCCTTACTTCCTAAACGAAGGCTTTCCTCGACGAATCCGATGACCTTGTGTCCTTAGACACACCCCAATATAGTTTTCCTCTGTGGAATCATCGGGACGGGACGCACATTCTTGGACGCGCTCCCGTCGACTAAAGAGTAACGTCTTTACGCTCAGCAATTATCGTATACGAGTCAGACTTAGATTCAGCGAGAACGCCTATCTGTCATCCCGTTGACCGCGGATTCGTCATTGAACCTGAGATCACTGTCACTAGTGTCGCGGACATCTCACCGCCGTGATAGATTGTCAAACCTGTGTTATTCATACCTGTGTCAATAAATCGTATCTTCGCTACACCGCAACGATGGCTACCTTCAATGAAGACTCCTCAAACACCGACAACCCTATCCCCACTGCTTCTCCGACATATATATATATATATATATACATGTATATATATATATACATATATACATATATACATATATATATGTATATATATATATATATATAAATAATATAATAATAAATCAAACTTGCTCGAGCCTGCTTGAATCTCTGTATCATTGTATCATAATGTGAGAACTTTCACAAGCCTAAATCTTGGCAGTCTGACGATCGAGAATATTGTTATCGGAAGAATCGCTCTCATCCGTAAACAAGATATTTCCAAGTATTGCGTTATAATTTGCGAATCACCACTGGAGGACGAAACCGCTGGGGCTTTCGGAAATCGCCTCCACTCCCTTCTGTCGGCCAAGTGGGCAGGTCTATCCGATGTCGAGCTGATCAACGCCGTTATCCTTCTGCGACTGATCTGGTACGACCAGCGTTTCGAAAGAATAGCATTCGGGGACGATATTCGGACCCTCGAGCAATTCCAGAGGGAAATGAGAATCTTCTCTCACGCGAAGAAGAGGCCAGTACCTTCGCCAAATAATCCATCGGCGGAGCCAGAAGCAAAGCGACGCCACTCGTCGGCCCGCCTCCCGAGATGCCTTCACTGTGGCAAACCAGGACATAAGCTCGCGGATTGTAGGACGAGGAAGCGTGAGCAACAGCAGAGGAGTACACAACGCCAGGGAGGAAGGCGACCGGACGCATCGCCTCAGGTGGTTTGCTTTAAGTGTCAGGCGGAGGGCCATATCGCACCTGACTGCCCGCTACGACGGGACAAAAAGGCCAGTACCAAGAATGAACGTGTAGTCAACTGCTGCGCGGTGGAGTCCCCAGCTGGTACCCTAAGTCATCTGGGTGAGTCGTTCCCATTTTACTTCGATTCCGGAGCCGGTGCTCATGATATTTGACCCCAATTACCCAATAGAACTACATACGGATGCTAGCTCGGAAGGATATGGGGCCATTTTAATGCACAGGGTTGAAGGTAAAAATCGAGTAGTGGAATATTACAGCAAAAGAACTAGCCCTGCAGAATCTAGGTATCATTCCTACGAATTAGAAACGCTAGCAGTCGTAAACGCCGTGAAGCACTTCCGTCATTACTTACACGGACGAGAATTTCTTGTTGTCACCGACTGCAACTCCCTGAAAGCATCCCGCAATAAGGTACACTTGAACGACAGGGTTTACAGGTGGTGGGCTTACCTGCAAACTTTTACCTTTGACATTATGTACCGGGAGGGCAAACGAATGACCCACGTAGATTTCTTTTCGCGAAATCCCGTAGACTTAGATCGCGGTACGTTCAGCAAAATTGCAGAGAAAGAAATTAACCTAACCGAAATCTCCGACGATTGGCTACTAGCGGAACAACGTCGCGACCCACAAATTTCGGAGATCGTCAATAAATTACAGAACGAAGAGCTCGCGGAAGACGTCGCGAATACGTATGAGTTGCGGTCCGGCACTCTTCATCGCAGAATACAGAGAAAAGGTAGGACTCTCTGCCTGCCCATCGTGCCGAGGGGGTTTAGGTGGTCTGTTATTAACCATGTGCACCAGTCCATTATGCACTTAGGTTGGGATAAAACGCTTGAGAAACTGTACGAGTATTATTGGTTCGAAGGAATGGCGAAGTATGTTCGCAAATTCGTAGAGAACTGTCATGCTTGTCGAGTTTCAAAGGCAAGTTCGGGTCGAGTACAAGCCGAATTACACCCCATACCTAAGACCAGCATACCTTGGCACACGGTTCATATGGACATAACGGGCAAACTAAGCGGTAAGAACGATTCGAAGGAATACGTCATTGTGTTGGTCGACGCCTTCACCAAGTTCGTATACTTGCATCATACCCGTAAGATAGATTCCATTAACACCATTAAAGCGCTTAAGTCCGCTATATTTTTGTTCGGCAGTCCCTGCCGGGTAATAGCGGATCAGGGAAGATGTTTTACGGGCAAAGAATTTCGAGACTTTTGTCAAGATAAATACATTAAACTCCATTTAATTGCGACCGGAGCTAGTAGGGCCAACGGACAGGTAGAGCGTGTTATGAGTACGCTAAAAAACATGTTCACAACAATAGAAACCACTGGGCGGTCCTGGCAGGACGCGATCGGGGAAATACAACTGGCCTTAAATTGTACCACCAACCGCGTGACTAAGTCAAGCCCGTTGGAACTACTAATCGGTAGAACAGCGAGACCCTACGGCTTATCCCTACCCGACAATATCGAAGAAAGAGAAGTAAATATCTCCCATGTAAGACAGCAGGCGATAAAGAATATAGAAGCAAGCGCCAAATACGATAAAGATAAGTTCGATGAAAACAAAGCTAAAATAACTAGGTTCAACCTTGGCGATTTCGTGTTACGCAAAAACGAGGAAAGGAACCAGACGAAGTTAGATCCGAAATTCAGGGGTCCGTTCGAGATAGCAGAGATTTTGGAAGGAGATAGGTATACCTTAAAAACTCTAGACGGAAAACGATCATATAAGGACAGACATGACAGACTGAGAAAGATGCCGGAAGGCTGCGTCCCTGCTGAGTTGGACGTCTGCGGTGATGACGACGACGGTGATAATGTCGATGCAAGTACACCGACCTCAGAGGATCACTAACATTGCGTTGTAGTTGTAGTATATATCCACAGTGACGTTTTGCATGTACGCAATATATCCACTGTGATGTCTCGTATATCTGTAATATATCCACAGTGACGTTTTGCACATACGCAATATATCCACTGTGATGTCTCATGTATCTGTAATATATCCACAGTGACGTTTTGCACATACGCAATATATCCACTGTGATGTCTCATGTATCTGTAATATATCCACAGTGACGTTTTGCACATACGCAATATATCCACTGTGATGTCTCATGTATCTGTAATATATCCACAGTGACGTTTTGCACATACGCAATATATCCACTGTGATGTCTCATATATCTGTAATATATCCACAGTGACGTTTTGCACATACGCAATATATCCACTGTGATGTCTCATACATCTGTAATATATCCACAGTGACGTTTTGCACATACGCAATATATCCACTGTGATGCCTCATACATCTGTAACATACCCACAGTGATACACCCAACGCAGTAACATGATCCAACAAACTGAGACTCTTCGGTGTACGAAATCGAAATGATCTGCCGTGTCATTACGGTCTGACTGGTAACTCACAGAACGCAACTAGCTCTTTAAACACAAATTATAGCGCTACTAATTCGAGCCCTCTTTCATTTCCTTGCATGTCAAACCTCCGAACAAAACCTCGTTGTTGAAATGGACCCTTGACTTTCTTGGACACTTAGTTAAATTGTAAATAATGTCAGTTGCATCGAAGCTAATGTAAGAAAACACGATATTTTAGCCACACACGAGGACGTGTGATAGTCAGGATGGCCGTGTCGGAGATGAAAGGACACCGGAACCTTCGGATAGCCCCGCAACATTGCAATCTAAAGTCTACTATAACTGTAACTAAACTATTGTAGTTATTCAATCCGATTGTAATTGTTCGAGATTAGTGACGGTGAGCTTTGGCTCGAGGCGACAGTCTGTCGCCCAACGTAGCCGCGGTCAAGGGATGAACGCTTTGCCCAACAAACATATGGAATAATTCTATAGCTCTCCTTAAAAGAAATATTCGTGGCGACACGTGACAGTAAACATTCCAACGGTTTCTGTCCCGTAGCTCGCCACACGCTGACCCTATTCTTCGAGTAAGATGATTACCAGATGTCGATGCGTCTCCGCAGTACATGTTCGGCTAGCCCGAGGGCCCGTAATAAATCTTACGGTTTAGTTAACTAAAGTCCTTCAAACAGACATACAGTCTTTGTCCCAACTACGGGAAGATAGGGGAGACATATTTTTCAACGAACGACGTCTCCCACTAGCAACTTTCCCTCGAGGGCGGCTAGCATCCTTTTCTAACCACCGATATGGAGATTGACCAATTAGCAGCAACGTCAATTTCCCTTACTTCCTAAACGAAGGCTTTCCTCGACGAATCCGATGACCTTGTGTCCTTAGACACACCCCAATATAGTTTTCCTCTGTGGAATCATCGGGACGGGACGCACATTCTTGGACGCGCTCCCGTCGACTAAAGAGTAACGTCTTTACGCTCAGCAATTATCGTATACGAGTCAGACTTAGATTCAGCGAGTACGCCTATCTGTCATCCCGTTGACCGCGGATTCGTCATTGAACCTGAGATCACTGTCACTAGTGTCGCGGACATCTCACCGCCGTGATAGATTGTCAAACCTGTGTTATTCATACCTGTGTCAATAAATCGTATCTTCGCTACACCGCAACGATGGCTACCTTCAATGAAGACTCCTCAAACACCGACAACCCTATCCCCACTGCTTCTCCGACATATATATATATATATATATATACATGTATATATATATATACATATATACATATATACATATATATATGTATATATATATATAAATAATATAATAATAAATCAAACTTGCTCGAGCCTGCTTGAATCTCTGTATCATTGTATCATAATGTGAGAACTTTCACAAGCCTAAATCTTGGCAGTCTGACGATCGAGAATATTGTTATCGGAAGAATCGCTCTCATCCGTAAACAAGATATTTCCAAGTATTGCGTTATAATTTGCTTTGCGGCTAACCATCGAATATTCGTCAAACGACATAATTTCGCACACGGCGAACCTTATAACGTACACCTTTTTGGCGTATTATTTTTCCCACTTTTTTTTTTTTTATTAACGTGGAGGAAATCCGCACGGACACCAGGTCGCTTCTGGGAAAAAGCGGCGTGGTAGTGGCAGACGCCAACGGACTAAAACCTCCACGATGACCGTCCCGGCGGCGATCTAGAGGGGCCCGGGAACTGGTGTGAGGGATACACCCCCTCCGCGCTCAATACACCCCCTAATGGAGCGATATGCGGCCACGTTACACCGCGCCTCGTCGCCGGAGCCGCCGTGCCAGACAATCCGGTTCCCCTGCCGGGCAGATTTGCGACGGACCTAGCGCACCTCACCGAAGCGCTTCCATGGCCTCTGCCGCGCCCTCGCCGGTCAATTCTCTCAGGGTGAGAGTATTATTTTTCCCACTGCTGCGTGTGAAACCCCTATTGGACAAACTGTTCTTTGCAATACCTCGATGGATAAATACGCGCACAAACACGCAATACGTGCAATAGAATGCTCGAGGTCAATTTTGTGATCCTCTTTTTCAACAGATCTTCGCAAATCCGAAGGTGTAGAATTACCTCCCAAAGACATAAGATGACAACAAACACTTTCTTGACACACTGTATAACATTGAGGTATCCAGTTTTGCCACATACAATTTTGTCATTGTCACGTTTGACTTTGTTCATTGTAAAGTCAAATTTGCACACTCCATCTGTGAAATAGTACGAAGAAATCATAGTGACTTGTATTCCTTATGATATCATGATGCCACATAATATATAATACAATACAATAATTCGCGAACAGATCACTCGTTAATTGCTTTTAAAAGAATTACCACGGAAGCTTCCTAACACGCTACCCGGGGGCCAGGGATTTATTTCGTCGATAAGTTAGGTTATTAAACTTATGTTCTTTCATTGAAGACATCGATGGACGCTGTGTTCCAGAAATAGCCAATCACACTTGGCGAAGCATAATAGTAATTTACAATAACAAATACTTAAGAATGCCTAATTTTGTTAAACATAGGGTTCAATTTACAATTATGTAAATATTACTTCTTGAAAGTAACTTCTTAATCAATTTTAACAAATTTTGTAAAATCATGTAATAAATCTTTTTATTTATCGGAATAGTTAATACACAAATAAACACTGTACATATGTCGTGACAGAAATAAAGAGAGAATTCATATTTCTAGAACAGTCATATTTATGATAACATAAAAGCTACCATATATACAATAATATAATTTCGCATGCGAAAACATTTCTTTCGTTTCCATAAATCCCATGATATTCAATTTTTATCGTTGTAATCTGTGTTATTGTTTATACGTCTGTATTTATCTCTGAAAATTCTCGCTATTCAAATGAATATGAACAGAACGAAATGATGAAACCACATTGTAGCAATAACAATGCGATAGAATAACAGTTTTATATTGTGAATAGAAATAGTAACATGGTGCAAAAATGAGTAAATATACGAATTAAATTTGCTCTTAATCAACAAAACTAATTACTTATTCCAATGGTTGGCTTTGGCAAACTGATTCGACTAAGCAATTGATTACCTAATGAATCACAACAGCATAGAAATATTAGTTTGACGTCAGTAATTTCTGCACATGATTAATACATATTTGGTCAGACAAACATAACATGGCTGTGTGACTGCAAATGAAAGGTTCTATTATTTCTGTTCAATATCTCGCGTATTATATATTAGTATATAATTGTAATTACGTAGTAATACAAATGGGAATAAAATATTTGGAATTCTCCATCTTCGAAGAAAGATACCAAGTTGGAAAATTGTATTTCTAATGATTTGTACCAATTTATATTTTTAACGAACGTATATACGTGTCAGTATCAATGGTATACTTTAATAACGTGTGACACGTAAGGGTAGAAGTGTTAAAAATATCTGTAGACTACTTTGTTTTAGAATAATAAAATAAGAATTAAAATATTTAATTTTTTGATTCGTCAAATTTAAATTTATTGTTACTCGTATCGATTCACAAAATCATAAAGGTATGTTTTGTCAATTCCACAGGATATACACCATGATAACATATTTCAAATAATTCGTCAATAAATTATTATTACAATCAATTTTTAATTAAGTAGTAGATAACAAAAAAATATGGAATACAATTTTTTCACACAACGCATTGTTTGAGAGAAAAATAATAAGCCAATTGCCAACCGAACATGTTCAAACTGTATTTTTTTCAAAACGGGACCTTAAGCTAAAAAGCTTTATTTCACATATTCGACTTGTTCTTGTATGTGGTATCAGCACCTAGTCGGATGCCCGCGTTATGCAGGACACCCTGATGGCGTTGAACGCAACGATTCAAATTGAACTGAAAAGTCGTTATGTTTTTAGAGGATTTGTAAGAATGATTAATAGATATGATTGTATGTACAATTTTGTAGAGTACAATTAGATTTGTAAGTACAATTTTAACAAGCTGTCTTAACAAGATCTTTATGAACACATCATACATCAAATATGATACATGCAAAGTATGTATAACATTTAAGATACATGTATGTATGTATAGTGGAAAACAAAACTGTTCGTACAGTTGGAATGTAAAAATAAAAAGAGCAATATTTCCTACATTATTCAAATATATGTAATTGTACACCATAAGAGACATTTATATAAATAATGTAATTGTATAATAAATACACACAAAACATTGACATTATTTATTGTTAGGGAAAATTGTCGTTTGTAATGATCGAGTTTATTTTATTGACCAGTGACTCATCGGCTTATTTTATTTTTGCCGAGCACCCGCGTTTTTGTGTCTTGGCGGCAAACTCGACCTACCCAGTTTTTGCTTTACCTTGGTCTAGGCTTTAGAACACAGACTTACTCACACAAGAGCGACATACATTGTTATTTATTTAATATTAGTAATAATTATATAAATTAAAAATAAATTTTTAAAAAGATTTTTTAATAAAAATTTGAATAATTTATATTTAATAATAGATATAAAATTTATTCTTATTTAATATATATGTATATAAATATAATTTTAATAAAATTATTTAATAAATAATTTAAATTATCATATTATTATTATTATTATTATTTGAAATAAGATTATTTAGATTAATAAAATATTAATTATGTTTAATTTGTAAAATTAAAATTTTTATTTTTAAAATTATATTTTAATATATTATAAATATTATATTTATTAATAATACATATATGTAATATCGTGATGTAATATGTTCACAAAAAGTGGACAATAGAGATGTTAATCAGACAGAAAAGACGATTGTGGCTTAACTTGAACTATTCACACCAAACGTACAGAAAACAGCGCAATCCACACTCTCTCGGCAACGCCACTCGCAACCTCCGTCTCCGCTCGACTCGCACTCGGCTCCTCGACTCGCACTCTCGTTCTCGACTCGCACTCTGCTTTTCGACTCGCGCTCTGTTTCTCGACTCGCACTCTGCTTTTCGACTCGCGCTCTGTTTCTCGACTGACACTCTCTGGCCGTTGTCGCATTCCGTTGTCCTTTTCCTAGGCCCACCGCACACTTGTTCTGCAGACGCTCGTAGCCAGGGTCACGTAGGTCTTTTCCACGAAACTATGCACTTGAAAAGACCGATGACACATTGATGGGCCCGACGGCGCCTCGGCTCTCGCGACATTGTTCATAGTTCGCCCGATATTTCCCAGGCCTTTCGTCCACGATACTACATATATAATATAATTATATATATATAATTTATTTAAATATATTTACATTTAATAAAATTTTAATTAAAAATTATATCATGTATATATATATGTATATTAAATATATTAATTATATAAAAATTTTTTTAAACTTATCGATAGGGTATGAACCTATAAGCTTAATTTTAGCTTATATATATATATTTTTTTTTAAATTAAAATTAAATTTGCTTAGTTAATAATATAATAATTAAATTGCATTTAATAGTAATTTAAATAAGATATATTTGATTTTTATTTAATAATTATGTTTGCAGAGGATTATGTTTTAGAGGATTATGTTTTCAGAGGACTTGTGTGTAGAGGATGGTTGATCGTGAGATTTATTAGACAAGATTGCTCGTTGTTGAAACCTTCAAGTATATTTTCAAATGATTAAATAAATAATTACAGATAATGTTCGCAAAGACGGTAGATACTCGTAGATACTGATCCATAACTCTCGTGAACTCTCTACGATTGCGTCCGTTTAAACTGGTACAGTATAAACAGGTCGGGGGAGAGTCGGAGAATTCAAATTCGTCTTTGTTCGACGGTTCGACGGTAACGTAACGGCGACATTGTTTTGCCCGGAGTTTATTTATTAATATATTATGTATGTCCTAACGATCTTGATACTCCGAAGCAAAAAAACAACAACATGATTTGAAATGTTCTCTAGCTCATGTACCGCTGCGTGTACTTTCAAGGAGCAAAACTGGCACAGTTCCGCTTGTGACGCGAACGGAGATTATCGTTTCACTTCCTTTAACGCATTTTTGCCATTGAAAGACACTAATTTCTGTGACTTGCTTTATCTCTGTTATAAATCTCTCTTTATATTTAAAATTTTATAGTTTTTGTGCAAACGTAAAACGTAAGTAAATATTAATAAATATTATAATAATATAATATAATGCTATATAATAATATTAATAAATACTTTGCTATTTACTTATTTTATTTCCATTAAAGTGTATTGTATTTTTCATTGCATTACTTTCATTTTTATTTAGTGTAATAATAAACGCATACGTTAATATTCATTGGCATTAGTGTAATTGTAAGCTTCACTGTAAATTTAATAAAATTTATAAGAACGGAATTGTTAAAAGGGTATATATGTGTAATTAAACTAGATTCTATTCTCAATGTTACTTCATTATTTTATTATTGTTTCATATATATATATATTTTTTTTTAATTTACATGTGCTTCTAAGTTAATAGAACTAAACACATGTGTATGTATTAATTGCTATATACGTCATAATTTCAACCATAATATTAAATTATGGTATGTATTATTAAAAAGTATAGTTTAATGTATATATTAAATACATATCATTTATTCGTAGATTTTAAATATGGATACTGGATCAAAGAAGGAGATTAATGAAATGATTACCAAATCAGTCCCTGGCCCTTCAACTACAAAGAGGCCGAAAGTTTTGAAGGAAAAAGGTTGTCGCCGTAAAGAGACTATCCCAGAAAATGATATTATCAATACTGATAATACAGTAACAGATTCAGCAGTACATGATAAAACAGAAAATAAAGATGTAAAAACTGGGGATGTGCTGGAAACAACAATTGACCGAACAAAAAGAAAGGCTGCAATAAAAGCTGCAATTAATATTAAAAAGCAGCAGTCAACGTCACTTGTTACAAAATTACGAAGGCTATCTCTTGATGATGACAGTAATGTAAATGTTTGTGTCATATTATGATAAAATTTAATACTTTTAATCTTATGTTACTAATCTTATCTTATCTTATGTTACTAATCAATACTAACCCTTATATGTAGTACCCAATAATGTTTGATATCGGTTAATTAATACGTCAAAATCTAATTGCTTATATAATTGTATGTACATTGTGTATATAAATACTACTATAACGTTGTTAAATATATTCTAAATTTTTAGAGGAAACGTGGAGGCCGACCTAAAAAAAAGGAAAGTGCTAGAAGTAGTTCAGATGAAAAAAACACAAAAGGTCCTACAAAACATAGTAAAACAAAAAAGAATGTTTTAAGCGAAACAATTTCAAAAGAAGATGCAATACAGCCAGAAAGGATTGAACCATTAAAGTCTTCAATGACAACAAGAGATAGTAATATAAAGAGAACTTTTTCACGGAGTGAAAACACGAAGGGTAAATATTCTAATATTATTGATGATACAGTAATTCCATCAGCAAGAAATGATATTGAAGATCCTTCAATGTGCGAGGATGCACTTGAGAAATTTACTCCTCTTATGAATTCCACAATGGACATCAATTCTACTTATACGCAGAAGATGATGGACGCTACCGCAATTGTAGAACCTTTATCACCAATAAAATCAAACGAAACGGTAGTAATTAATAGAAACTTGGCTAGTAGTACAGGAAAAAATAATGAACCTAAATTTACATCACGGTCGCCAATAACTCTGCAGGAGGAGGTTCAGCAGCTGAATCAAGCGATTGGACTCACCGAGTTCGAAGAATTATTCGCAGAAGATGAGCCATCCCGTGAAAGGGAAATGTCTAATAGAAACATGACGAAACAGGACATTCAAAATGAAATGAAGAAAAATGTGCCCGTAAGAAGGAGAATCGAGGCATTTGAAAAAGAAAAAATTTCAGAAAAAGCCATTGTTCAAAAACTGGCACGAAGATCTGTCGAAAAAGCAAAAAAAATCTTATTAGCGAAACAAAAGAAGGAGACTCAGATGATGACATTGCAGGTAACATTACAAACAGTATCAAAGTATTCTTCTGTTATAAAAACACAAGCTATTATTCATTCGATATTTTATCCAAAATATAGCTCCAAACAGTAAGATCCACCTGACGACCTGACGACGACACATCGGACGATGAAGCCAGACCAAGTCGTACAATTCCACATTAGGCGCAATGTAAGTGTTGTTTTACTTAATGAGTTAATAAACATTATAATGCATGGAGTACTGGAATTTTTATCAATTTTAGCGTACATACGCGAAAATGAACTTGCAATGCAACGATAAATTCCGAAGAAAGCAGTCTATAAATTCTTTGATAGAAAAATGTGCACACCAGATTTAACTGAAATGTTTGAAAATATAGATAGGAGTAGATTACAACGCACGTCCAGTGCAATATGGAAGACACCACCGCGTTATTCCATGATGGAAAACGAATAGAAGTTATAATTTGTTAAACTGAATGTTGTTGATTTCAAATTGTGCCTTAGAGCAGGAATACTTGCCATACCTTGCGTGTAATATAAAAATGATGTTACATTGCAACTATCGTTAAAAGATGTATGTGTTCTTAAAATATACCAATGAACGTAAGACTATTTCACTTTTTATACTTTAGAATGATCATAGGCATATATTACTTTTATTATACTAATCAAATTTTACCATTTTTTCGTATTTATATGTATCTTTTTAAGAATTAATAAATAAACCAATTAATAAATAATTGTTTTGGTACGACTTTTTAATGAGAAGTAAATTTTATTAGATTTGCCTTATTATCACTGTTGTGTAATAATTCGCGAGATACTCTATGCTTAGCTACGCTAAGCGAGATACGCTAATATACTCTATACTCTATGCTTTATACCGTTCTTTTGCCCGCTAGTTACCTTGTACGCGAACTTTTTATCGCTAGTGGATTGTAAAAAGCTCGAAGCGGCGGTACCAAAACATAGTTATCTTCTATTAGCAAATAAAATTCTATTTTTGATGAAATTTAGTAAAAAATATTAAAGTATCCGAGGAACAATTTCTTTTGTCTGCAAAAGTCACTTTGAGCAGGTGAAATCGAATCCTCAAGATTTTGATTAACTTGTGATGATCCGAGATACAGTAAAACTTTGCATCGCTCTATTGAAAAATATTCGTGCGCTAGGAATAAATCTCGAGTAAATAATGAGTTTGCTATTTTAAAGATAAAACGTGTAACAGGCATTACATGTAAGAAATACAATGCGGGCAAAATAACAGCTCACTTAACACTTCTGTTAATTTCTAAATACATAGGATTTTTCACCAGATATTAGCGCTTTTATTGGAACAAACAAATGAAAATGAACAATTCCGTGTAACATATTTCGGAGCCATATTGATCTGATATGTCAAACATATACATTGATATTTCGAAAATTAAAAATTATTTTCTAGAGTTGACATGTTGTTTTTCAGGTAAGTAAAGTGTTTTTTAATGTATACTATATCTAATTTATTAAGTGTAATTACTAGTTATTTGCCCCACTTTTATAATTTCCTTTGTATATTATATACATTATAATCTAAAACGTATTTGTTCAACGTATTTGTCGTCCAATACCGATGATTTAGTCATAGACCGAATTTCTTTTACCTGTAAGTTCAATATTTTGGCAACTGAGACTAAATTAGAAGGTGTCCGTTTAATTTTTCTTCTACCTTTTCCCATAGAAAAATGTTTGAAAGTCCAAAACAGAAAAGAGAGAAATGGTCAGAGGAGAACATGAATGGGGCTTCGAAGCTACTCTTCAAAAATAAAATGGCCCAAAGACAGGTCACTGAAGCTTTCAATGTTTCAAAAACGACGAATGTGAAGTCTGGGCACACGTCGAATGCGCAGATCAAGAAAATATTAAGTATTTTCCATACGATATACATAATAATCAAATTTGAATAAGAATATGTATACTGACATCTAGAGGACTTTTTAAAACATTATTAACCATTTAGAGCAAAAGATCAAATAATTAAATAATTGATCGGTACTGGACGACAATTTTTCGTTTCCTACAAATTCCGACATTACTATTCTTGCACATTGTTAATTCGTCAATTCGTATTATTGAATTTCATAAAATTAATTTTCCTACTTTTATCAAGTTCCACTTGTGCTATAAAGTCACTTTGTAAATTTTCACTTTTATCAACTCTAGCACAAGGTACCGTGCGACTCTCCCCTGCATCTTAATTTGTATGTGATTCGAAATCCAAATTATTCGATATTTTTCATACCAAACTACGATAAAGATTCTTAACAACTTCTGCAAGATTACCTATACTAGCATTTATGACGTTCCTGTCTCACAAGATCAATAACCAAGCCTTTTCCTCGATTCTTTTTCTCTGATGAAACGTTAAATAGTTTTCTTCCTTCTTTCTGTCCGGATGAATTTTATCTTTTTCGTAGGTCATTGATATCTGGTCGCTTTTTTAAATTACTTTTTCCGTAGTTTTCATGTCACAATAAAGAGATTAAAAAATGCTGGATCAAAATTCTTAATGCTCTTCTCACCCACGCCGTACTGTTATCTTTCTGTTCATGTTCAAAATAGCGAATAGAGGTACATATAGAGGCGAATACTTCTGTGTTTAGTCTATTGACACCCCCTCCCTCTCGCCCCTTGATGAGGTTGACTCGTGTTAGATTACAATGTCAGTTTGCCTAACAATCAGAACTACATGGAATTTTGGGGATATACAGGCTGAGTCTTCAACAGCACCTGAATAATTCTTTCAATTTTTTGAGACGCAGGGAAATGTTTGAAACAAAAGTTGTTTGGTTTCGAGGAGGCTATTACGCGATGGAAAAAGTTTTTCTCAGATGGACGCGTTTACGAGTTTTAAAGAACACTTTAATAGGCTTCGTTTTTTCTTTTAAGTGTAGCCGTGTAGTTTTGAATACCTATTTGTCCCATTGTTGCTCTTTTGAAGACGGATTTAAATATCGCGGTCATTTAAGGTCACTCAAGGTCATAAAACGTAGTAAAATAGTCCAATCGAACGTAATGTTTCAATATTCCGAAACAAAGGAAAATGGATTTACCATTTTCAAGATAAGCGGCCCGTTTATAAAACACCATTAAACTAGGAGACGCAATCAATTGGAGAAAAGATAAATTTTCTGTGACTACTTATCGTACTCGAATTCGACTCTACATCTTCGTTACTTTGTCGAAATTGCTATGTATAATAATTATTAATTATGAATAACGAAAGAAATCCTTAACCGAAAAATACTTCGTTATTCAGTATTCGTTGTTTAATATAATTATAAAACACCAATCAATAATAACACAGGTACTTCACAGTGAGATATTTGAATTATTCATCTAATATAAAGAATAAGAATTTTGGAACAAAAAATTAAACGGTTAGTACAAACATTCGATAATTGCACGAAAAAGTCCTCTACGTAGTTACACAGCCGTCGTGTCCACTTTGAGAAGGACAGATTTCCCTGAGGTATCGCGGAAATTTGGCGGTCCATTGCGATCGAGCAGTGTAACATGATCCAATATTATCAGTTATCGTTGAGACAATGTGTCCGAGTAATCATTCAAAACTGAAAATTGCCTTATTTTAGGCTTTTTAAAATTAAATTTCCACTAACGCATTTGTAGGATTTCCCCGACTAAAATAAGATCAAACATGATATAATATGAATAATATTTAATTATCAATTATTAAGTAAGCAAATATGTTCCAAATTTTATCGTGTTTGGTGTCATTTTAACCAGTAAAACGCGAGAAACATATTAGGAAAAATTTCATTGATCAAAAATCGCAAATAAGAATCTTTCAACTTATCGCCAGTCTTTAACGAGGCTCTCTTTCTCTTTCATTCGCGTTGTCAATTTTGAGGAATAGAGTCGTTCCTACGTCTCCATAATTGTAACGTTTCAGTCCCGATTTTTGTGCAATTATCGAATGTAATTATTAAAATTGTATACACGACATATTACAAACATTGAATCGAATCTTCTTCTGCAAAACGTTATCGAACACGAAAAAACGAACACGAATAATCGAATCGAAAATTACTAAACGATCGGCTGTTGGATAAGTGTTTACTAAGAATCTGACTAAGTACACTCTCTTAAATGCAAATGACTCATTGAACTTTTTTGATATTAACTTTTTAATGAACGGCAATCCTCGAATAAAATCTTACTCAAACTGATAACATTAACAAAATATTTAAAAAATGTCAAAATCGGCGGTATCTCCTTTTTTTGTAAATATTTACCGGCTATTGAATCCATTGATTCTCGATTGCCTTATCTGTTTGCTTGTGTATATCTTTTATATATACATAGATGGATACACAAATAAGTTTCGTCTATGGCGAGATCAATTTAGCCACCTGAGTAACCAGCTATCTTTCGAATCAACAGATACAATACCGATACAATGATACGACATGCGATGTACATACTCGAAACGTTACAGATTGAATCAATGAATTAATGAATTAATGAAGAGTAACTGCTAATCATTGGTAGGACACACGCTTGTTAAAGATCGAAGATGTCCGTGAATTAATTAGCTTTGAAATTAAAAGGTTAGGTACGTGGGAGATTTTGCGTTTGAGGAAAATTATTCGAAGATAGCAATATGGTTGATGATACGGAAGTGTAGGGGTAATAGGGTGAATGCAACGAGCAATGTATAATAAACAATTGATAATTGGTAATAATGTATAAATAATTCGTAACGATTAAGAATAGAAGCAGATAGTAATATTTAATTAGAACCCATGTTTTTTGTTTCAACTTCCAATTTATGTTCCTTTGATAGCAAAAACTAAAATAGAATTGATTATAATAAATTTTGAATATAGGAGATTGAAAATTGAAATGGTTTATCAATTGGGCTGATTTCAAACTAATCTCGTAAAAAAGTTGTAAAAAGGAGAAATATAGCTTTAAGAAATACGCAATTAGTCGAGTGTTTACGGTACGTGCCAATAACAAGACAAGCTTTTGACTTTTGGAGAAGTCGACTGTAACAAAAATATATTATATTATATTATATTATATTATATTATATTATATTATATATTATATTATATTATATTATATTATATTATATATTATATTATATTATATTATATTATATTATATTATATATTATATTATATATTATAGCTATAATTTTAGCAGATACTGTTTATCTATTTCGTTTTGCGTGTATTAACGTTCTCATGGTGTATCGTATAGTAATTAATGCATCAGATTATATACATATCGGTGTTTGTAGGTAACACGTTATACAGAGTGGAGAAGCAGCATCAAATTGTCACGATTGCAAAATAAAATGAGTGAACGGCTGGTGAACGAGCAAAATACTCGTACAATAACAAGTGAATGTAAAGGGAGCTCTAAATTCCAAGAAATTCCATTTTATCAGCCGAACAAAATGTATAATCTGATAACGTTTTGAGGATAGTAAGTTAGGTGTTTGTTCGACCAATCGCGGGGAGACGTAATCGCAAGGAGAGACGTCAACGGGGGTCGTAAATCCCCGTTACGATTATAACAATCGACACCACGAATTGATCGATCCCCTAATTTTCGTTGAGATAATAGGGGTGATTGAGGTTGTATAACCCTGTGATTCACAGAATTATAAATTATATGTTTCCAGCACTTAGATTACACTGACGTAGAGAAATAAGTAATTAACAACTTGTCGCACGAAGCTAAGATAGATATGTGCGTTAGAGCAGGGCTCTTATAATTAGATTTAGTGTATTAGTGGACGTAGCACTATGAGATATTTAGGAGAGGAAATGTATGCTCGACAATACCAAGACCGACTCTCGCGTTATGCTTAGACTGCCCCGCTGGGCATTAGCGTATACTTAGTAGTTGACTTTTCCAACGATGTAGAAGAAGTGAAGTTGAGTGACGATGCTGTGTCGGAGGAAAGCTAAGGATGGGTGTGTCTAGCGCACGGGACCATCGGATTTGTTGGTGCCGATGTTAGTTAAGAGAGTGAGGGAAACAGGTTTCGCTGTTAATTGGTTAACCGAAGGGTCTTAACCGCCCTCGAGAGAAAGTGGTTAGTGGGAGGAAAGTTGCAGCGCACGTGAGAAAACTAACTTTCCCTTGTCCCGCCGTGGTAGACAATAGTCTTTAGAAATGCTTCGGACACAGATGTTTGTTTGTTTTGAAGGACCTTAGCAGGCAAGTGACTCGGGTTTATGACGGGTGCTTAAGGATATTGAGGGTACGCCGTACGGAAAAGCGGACATCTGGTGTCCGTCTGGCCCGCGGTGTGTGACCTGGGCCAGGCAGAGAGGCCCGGCGTAACATTAGGCAGGCGAAAAAAATAGGTGTTAACGATCAAGTATAACAGATACAGTAGTAAATATTCAACAATTTTTCAACCGTAATGTATTTATACACAAATCTGCGTACTTTGTATCAAAGTTTCTGTTGAAAATGACAACGTGAGTTCGTGCTCGCCATCCATATGCAGATGCGTTAGTGATAAGAAATAGTAACTAGAGGATGATGCTAGTTACAATCGATAGATTTAATCGATAGGCTTAAGATGCTTTTTTGTTTTTATCCCTAGTTTTTGTAAGCGTGTGCAATAAAGGCTTTTTTTGGCTCAGAACGGTGTAATAGATTTATCCATTCAATAAAATAATAACTACTCTGATCTTACCTCTGAGTATAGAAATAACAACAGTTTCGATACATATATTTTTATGTACAGCATGTATAAAAAGTGTCAGGGCGTATAAGTGTCCACTAGCGTGATTTCGGAGGATCGGAGCCTCTGGATCGATTGATTCACGCAAAATTTTGTAAAAATTGACGTTTGCTGGCACCGTATGCTACTTAGCACGAGGATCAAATGGAACTTTACTGGGAAAGTATATTTGGATACCATGATGTGCAAGATATTATTCTTGTATATGTAGGATTTGTATACATTTTAATCAATTTACTTTTTTTAATCAATTTAATCCTCATTTTATCAATAAATCCAATTATTTTGCCATCTATCTCTATTACCGACTATCGAATTGTTCGTTGTTCCAAAAATGTGTTGCGCGCAATACTGGGCACTATTAAATAAATTTTCATTTAAATAATTGTTTAAATGTTAAAAGACAGAAATAAATTATTTGCAATTTCAACAAGTTTAGATATATTATTTAAAATAATGAGATTAATTGTTATTTACAAATTTTATTTTCTATTTATTCTAAAAGAAAGCTAATAAAATCAGAATCTTTGTTTGAAAGTCTTTTTTCACGCAGTAGATAATTCTGTAATAATGTGAAATCACGCTGATTGCTCCATTCTGTTTATCACGGGCTATCCCACCTGCTAACGAAAACTTGTTGTTTTCTCGTTGATGTCACATTGCTTACTTTCTACCTGACTGCGAAATATAAACTTGTTGCGAATAATCTCGATGTAAGACCCAATGAAATTTCAACGTCATTTCTCCAGAAAACGGTTCAATTGCGACTCATAGCTTATTTTGAAAAGTTGGCAAGTTGGTCCTCGCGATGAGTAGACGTTTGTAAAACTGTATCATCCAGAGTTGTAGAATTAGGGTGGCCCGGTCAAATAAGTGTATTTTTTATATACTCTGTACATATACAGGCTTTTCCAGAATAATTCCATACCGCCAGACAGGATAAGACGTCAAACAAGAAAAAAAACATTTTTCTTTTCTTCAGCTTATTTTTGCGCGTAAACTTTTTGCATTTAAAGCTAAAGTTTGAAATAGTTGTCGATACTCTGTCACACTGAACGTATTTCATTGTAAGCTAGCTCAAGCAGAAACAAAGCCTTATACAAGAAAACTTCATCCTCTTCCTTTGACTTACTTTTGCATACAGAAAAATCTGCAGTCTAAGTGTGCTATCCTGAGATTCCTTGATTATACATATCTTTTCTAAATTTTTCGTTTCTGTTAACAAAACTTCCATAAATGATAAAGTGCAGGTATTCCTAAAGGAAAAAAATGTAAAGAAACTAAAATTAACGCCCAAACACCCAAAATTTCAACATTAACCCGCCATATATATATTGTTAAATATGTAAATTCGCACGTTCGTGGGGAGACGCGATCTCGAGGAAGTGCGCCAACGGGAGTCGTAAATTCCCGTTACGATTGACTAATCGACGCCACGAATCGTTCAATCCCTTATTTCTTTTGGGATAATAAGGGTAGTTAACATGAAGAGAACGCTGCTATTAACAGGTTATTATATATGTCGGAGATGAAAGGAAAACCGGAGCCTTCCCTTTGCAATTTTGAGGAAGCCTTCTAATGCTTTAGCCTAGATTTTATCATAACTGTAATTAAGCAATTGTCATTTGTAATTGTTTGACATTTGTGAAAGAGAAAGTGGGTTCGAGGTGACAACTGGTCGCCGAACGTAGCCACGGTCACGGGATAAACGTTTTGCCTGACGAAGGTGTGGATCGGTTGTATTGTTCTCCCTAGAAATCACATAGAATTGTACTTTAGAGATGCTGATATAATGGGACACACGTTGTATTAGGAATCAATCTCCAGACAGAAACAAGTCGTCCCATATAACGTAATACGTTATACCGTCATACCATATAACGTATTACGTTATAACGTTATAACGTTATACCATATAACGTAATACGTTATAACGTCATCCCATAAAACGTAATACGTTATAACGTCATACCATTTAACCTAATGCGTTATAACGTTATAACATATAACGTAATACGTTATAACGTCATCTCATATAACGTAATACGTTATAACGTCATACCATATAACGTAATACGTTATAAAGTTATATCATGTAAAGTAATACGTTATAACGTTATACCATATATCATTACATATGTCACGACCGGCATACTTCAAATCCGACGGACTGACGATAGAGATAAAGCACTCAGCGACAATGTATATCGCTGAAGTGCCTAATGAACCATCAACATCCCAACGGTCCTTCCACCGAAGGTTCTAGAAGAAAGAGCACGTGGCAACGATCGTGGACGCCTAGCAAATGCATGGACGGTGGGGATGTTGAGGGATGACAAAAGAAAGTAATCGGATCCGATCGAAAGTAAAATCATAAGAGTCAGTCTTAGAAAGTCACGCCTAGAGTTCGGAAGTAGATTGTAAAGTGTATTGATGTTAGAAAAAAAATAAAGTTTTCTTTTTTTATTTTTTACCTCAAATTCCTTTTTTATTTTGTTATTTTACGTGACACATACATCGACACTCTGTGTTACCACAGATTTTATACGAAATAGTGAAATTGGAAATTGAATACTGTATTCAGAGTTAAAATATAATGCTATATGGAAATGAAATAGCACTTCAAAGACTTGATAGATTTCGTTAATAAAATAAAGCAAAATAAATCTTTAATTCACTCACTACGAATTTATGGTATTGATTAAAATCAATGAATGTAGAGTTACTTCCGATTAAGGGTACAACTGTTATAAATTAAGAGCATAATTACATTGAATTAATGGGAAAATGTTGTTATAAATTATTGGTATAACTGTTAAGAATTAATGATGTAATTGTTTTAGATTAATGGCTTAAATGTTATAAATTAATGGCTTAGAAGGTATAAATGAATAGCTTAAATGTTATAAATTAATAGTTTAAATGTATAAAATAACAGTTTAAATGTTGTACATTATTGGCTTAGATGTTGAAAATTAATAGCTTAAATGTTATAAATTAATGGCTTAAATGTTATAAATTAATAGTTTAAATGTTATAAATTAATGGCTTAAATGTATAAAATAATAGTTCAAGTATTGTAAATTAATGGCTAAGATGTTGTAAATAGCCTAAATGTTATAAATTAATAACTTAAATGTATAAAATAACAGTTCAAATGTTGTAAATTAATGGCTTAGATGTTGTAAATTAATAACTTAAATGTTATAAATTAATAGCACAAATGTTGTTGAGAATTGTGGATCTTTGAAGTCGAAATAATGTTATAAGAACACTAAATTTATACTGAGGATTAATTTTAAAATAGTAATATATTTATTTCATGGACGATTTCTTATATATTCATTGATACACACTTGCACGCGTCTCAGCACTTTCTTCTATACCCGACTGTTAACCGACTGAACAGTTTACATTCATCTGTTTTCGAGACGCCGCGCACACACATACATCCACACGCTGATATTCACATACAAGTATCTCTACTACACATTTAACCCAGTCCAACACAGAAAATTATACATATCTCAACAAATGTTATAAATTAATAGTTTAGACGTTATAAATTAATTGCTTATATGTTATATATTAATGGCTTAAATGTTATAAATTAATAGCTTAAATATTATAAATTAATTTCTCAAGTATTGTAAATTAATGGCTTAGACGTTATAAATTACTAGTTACAATGTTGTTATTTGATATTTTTTTTTATTTACCTTATATTTAAATTCTTCTTGGATGTTCACTGTCCGGAATTTCAGGCACGAAAGAGCTCGCGCGCGACTTCCGCATTCCTTATATATCTTGACAAGGTGTCGAGATGTCAATAAAACGTTAACGATCTCTTGACATAGCGAAGGACGGGTTTTCCATGATAACAAAATCAAATTGAACAATTTCTTAATTTTTATCGTAAATTGGCGCCTTCGACGATTTAATACGGTATCCATTTTTATCATTTTAATAGTTTCTACAAACTAAGACTAAATTCACACCTCCTTGATACTAGTTTTCGACTATCAATTAGTTTGAACAAAAAGGGAAAGGAGCCTAACGGCAGTCGATGACGTTACTGTGAAATATGTTATGGTATTTAAATAATCAGCCAGATAAAATTCATATTAATCATTATATTATATTATCGATATTCGTTGAATCGAATTCGTTGAACAAAATATATCGTTAGAATCCATACAAAAAGCAAGAGATAATGCTTACAATAATGAACATTTGCTTATAGAAGAATACCAAATGATGACAGCGAAAAATGCGTGTGACACTACAGAATCAAAAACTTCAGCAGATCTTATGTCGAGAAATTTAGATGCTAATACACAAGAGAAGTCTTTAGAGAATAAAGATGACAAGAATCCATCTCCATCTATGTTAGATAGTAGTAAACGGAGCAGTCGTTATAATGTTGCTGCAAAGCCTGCTACTTCGCCAAAATTTGAAGAAATTGTTTATAATCAAACCAGACAATCAAACACAAATAAAATTTTGCGAAGCGCTTTAAAGACGAAATTAATCGAAGACAAGTCTGAAATAATTAATAAACAAAAGGCATCGGAAAATGTAGAAAATAAATTTGCCAAAGAAGAAAAGAGAGGTGTTAAACAAAAATCAATTTCAGATAATGAAAACGAAACAACTGATACTCGTCAACGAAGGGAAGTTCTTTTAACGAACACAGCTAGTGATAGCGATAGGTATAAATCTGTAGAAAATGATAATGCAGTAACGGGTGTAATAGCAACTAATGAAGCGAAACATAGAGGCAGACCTAGGAGACCGGATAAAGTCGAAGTTAAAAAAGATGAAGATACAAGGAAGATCCTACAAAATGAGAAGGGTGGATTAGAAGAACAAAGAAAACTCGAAGAAGATACAAAAGGAGAAACTGCAGAGACAGAAGTCAATTCAAAAGGTATATTAAATAATAAGTGCGATTTACTTGATACCGAAAGAGCTATTGAAATTAATGATACGGTTCAAGATATTAAATTTACTGAAGGTAGAAGCCGCACTCAAAATGATATGGAAGATGTAGTAGAAGATTCACAAGAATTATCTAATAAAACTAAGTTATCAGAAATAAGGATTGCACTTAACAAAATTGAATATACAAAAACTATTTTACGGAATAAAAAGAATTCATTCGAGAGAGAAAGAGGAGTAAGGAAAAAGAAGAAAATGTACAGACAGAAATTATTTCAAAAAATATATCAGATGATAAATGTGATTTGCTTTAGAAAAAAAAAAAAAAGAATATTATCCACAAACTACATTAGGAATTTATCTATTTTAGTGAGGAGAAAGAGAAAGGATAGAGGAGTTGATCAATAGACTGTGGATTTTGAAGCGTTTATGAAAAACTTACAATTTTAATAAAATATTCAATGTAAAGTCTTTGTTATAATATTCAGATAGATAGATGAAAAAAAACTGAATTTGCATAATTACTCATGGCTTATTGATCAATCATGCGACTCGTTCAGAGGTAACTCGAGTTGTAAAGGCGACAATTTATTAAAAATGGTATATCTGACGTACGATGCATTTGCTCATGTTAAACTATTTAAATAAGTATAAAAATCACGCGAAAAAAAATCTACTGAGAATAATGTTGAACTAGTTAATAATAATAAATCATATAGTGAAACACAAACCTTAAATCAAGATTTTAAGTTCAAAAAAAAAAAAAAAGAAAAAAAAGAAGAAAGAAGTTGATAAAATGACAGCAACATGTAGCAGCAGGCGAGAGAAAATAAGCCAAATTTCTAAAAGAAGAAACGATGCTCAAGAACTCGAAATTTCTCGAGTGGATATGCTAAACAACGAATTTAATGAACAGTTGAAAGAACGTGAAACAGCAATTACATCAAATTGAAACAGAAGACTTACATCAAATGTTAAAGCATCAATCGGAAATTCATAAAGTTACCTTAAATGAAGCAAGTTTGAAAATAGGAGAACTCTCTGATAAAATTAAATGTTTTAAAGGAAAAGATAGCCAGATACGGAAACGTAATGAATTACTCGAAGAAGAACAGAATAAATGGAGAAGTTTAGAAAAAATGATTACAGAAAAACTTGAAGAAGAAAAATCCCGTTAGGAAACAGCTGAAGACGAAGTGAGAAAGCTTTCCAAATATAACGAGCAACTTCTAAAAGATTATCAAGAAATCCATAAAAAAAAAAAAGAGAGAAAGGAAATACGCTGAGGTTGTTCATCATAATCACAGGTAAAGAATTAAACATGTACCTCAACTGAAAGATAAAATCAATCGACAGGATTTATATGCGAAGAACATAAGAACACAATATATAGAACAGCACAAGATGATCGAAAAGTTGAGAGCAAAAGGAAAACGTGTGCATAATAAAGGTAAAGAGAACACATAATGTATCTTCACCAGGGGCGCATGATCCAAAATTAAATAATAAAATAAAAGGTTTTGTTACTGAAAAGTTAGAGAGAT
Source organism: Bombus vancouverensis nearcticus (assembly GCF_051014615.1). Lineage (NCBI taxonomy): Eukaryota > Metazoa > Arthropoda > Insecta > Hymenoptera > Apidae > Bombus > Bombus vancouverensis. The sequence goes on along the minus strand of NW_027468936.1, from coordinate 333,977 downwards.
TTCATGACAACAAAAGCATTGCCTGTGCAGAGTGCAGTGTATCAATGTGCACTAAAAATGCAAGCAACGTGACGATTACTTTTAGAACACCACAAGCACCACGAAAACACAATCAAGACCAAACAAGGTCAAGTTCAAAAGTGAAGTTACGTGAGCTTATTACTGCTAACGACCAAAAATTGAATTACGATCCCGAGCATCAACTCGCTGATCTTCAAGTAGAATGTTCCGACAAAGACAGGACGACACAAGAGTTCGAGAAGCACATAGAGGACATGAAGGAGGAAGTGCAAAAATTAGAATTGCAACTCGACGAGTTACAAAAAAAAACACACACACACACACGCGCACGTAAAAAGAGTTCAATCTTTTGGAATACAAATTGAAGAACTAACAATAAAATTAGAAGAAATAACATAAGTCACAAATATGAAGTTGACTTGCTGGAACAAAAAAAAAAGGCCAAACTTAATTCATGTGTTAGTAATTCAATGGAGGAACGTGAAGCTGGAGCTAAAGATGCAAAAGAGATAAAATGTAGTTCTTGAACCACAAGGACAAATAATCTGCCCTTCAATGTGAACTAAACGAACTAAAGGGTGAATATGAAAAAGTGGGTGATTTTGGATATAAATATGAAGAAGAAACTAATAAATTGAAACTGGATTTTGAAAAATAAGAAAAATGATCCTTGTCAATGAAAATAAATTTGAAATATTGCGTAGGGTAGAAATTGAAGGTAAAGTAAAAGATATGAACGAACAAAATAATTTTCTTAGAAAAGAACTGGAAAACGTCCAAAAACTTTCCAAAGATGTTAATAATCGCTTACTTGAGGCGAACCAAGAATTAAAAGATTCACATAGAAAACACACTCTTATTTGAAAATTGAAAAAAAGAGAAAAAAACACATCAGGAAGAATTAGGTGATATAATAAAACTTCATGATGAAGAAAAATATAAACTGATACAGCATTGGTGTTCTGTAGAATGTCAAACTGCCATAAAGGGTTACATTGATGGAAAAGTGCAGTAAATATTTAAATAACAATCCATGACTTCTTAAGTAATTGTAACAATCTTGATGTTTTACTATGGAACAACTAGATGAAGTGCACAGTGACATTAATAAAGTAGAATCATCGATAAAAGTAGATGTATCTTCTTCATTAATATCAGAATCAACGACTGATATTATAAAGAATGTGCATGATATTCCAGAAAATCAAAAAAAAAAAATAAGTCACAGGAATGTACAGATAATACAATTTAAGATGGTTTAGTAGTAAATAAATGTGATGTAACAGATTTAAATAAAAACAAAAAAAAATTTTTAAAGTAAGGAAAGTAGTGAGACAGAGAGCATAAAGAACGCTGCGATTAATGAAGTAGAACAAAAAATAATAAATAAGGACCCACAAATTGATGATCAATATAAAAAAAAAAAAAAAAAGATGAGAAATTTCAAGAAGAGCAAGCAGAGAATACAACTGAGATTGGAGATCATTCAAGATATGCAGGTGACACATCTTTAGATAAAGAAAGTACGAACGATGTTGAAATATTTAATACAAATGAGGGTGAACAAAACATTGAGAAACACAACGTTTGTACAGTGTTAAATATAGATACAGTTAGTGTTACTAATGCTCAGTGTCAAGCATTAATTAAAACACTTGGTGAAACTTTTGATGATAAAGCCCATACATTGCATGTCACGGATACAGACACAGATTTGTCTAAACTAGTTGATAGTAGTTCAGAAGTAATGGTACTGACTGTAGAAACTATTATATATTAATGATATGAATGAAAGTACAGAAGAAAATATTGTTTTAACTGTACGTGAAAAGGATGCTGTTGTAAATTCCAATGAAGAAAAAAAAATGTTTCTGCAGAACAAAAAGGAATGAAGAACGCTGAAATTGTAAATGAAGAATTTAATTCGATAGGTTAAGCACGAGAAAGTGATGGAACAATTATAGAAGTAATTTCAACAGAAATTGTGGCCCAAGAAGTTTCTGAAAATTGTAGCCAGAAATACAATTATGACATATTAAATCATACAAAGACAAGAAACGATTCTATAACTCCTATTACCTCAGGAGTAATTAGTGATCTAGAAACTGCAGATGACATTGATATTAAAGAAAAGAATAACAAGAAACAACAAATGGAAATGGCAAGATTGATCTTTTGATAGTTCACATAAAATTAATGTAGAAAAGAAAATTATTCATAATAAAATTGTCGTACTTATACATGTTGCTAATACAGAAGGAAGGAATAAATCTATAAGTGAAGCAGATAAAGTGCGCATAACTAACAAAAGAAGTGTCATTCAGGATATCTTTGATGATTGGGGCATTGAAAATGCAGAAGATGACAGTCAGTCGGTATCCAAAGCTCCAGATACTGTGGAAATTGAATTGAAAAGTTTACTAAATGACACAAAAACACGAACTATAGAGGAAAGCATAGTTGTACTGGTTGAAGAAGAAATTACATGCATGGAAAAAGAACCAGTTGTAGATGCTGAAAAGGCTTTAGAAGTTGCTAAACAAAACAAAGAAATGCAAGTATCAAAGGAACAACTGGATAACAATCAAACTATAAAGAAACAACAAGATAGTATAAAACCATTACTCAAAGACCACTAACTCATTCTATATCACAGGCTGTTAGAAAGTCTACAAAAGATTCAACACGTGATACTGCGGCATTTCGTCAAACTTAGCAAATTATCCCTATTAATCGTAGTCGAAATTTAGCCAGCCAACAACCTTCACAGGTTGAAATAGCAAAAGCATATACCACGACGAAGAAGAACAAGTACAAGTCGAGCCAGTCAGAGTCCAATTCCATCGCTCCATACTGAGGAAACACTAAGATTTTGGAGGACCAAAATCAATCTAAAGAGGGGGGTATGTGACATCAATCACATCTCAACCTACATCAGTGATAATACATCGACGGTCGACTTTCGAACACTTTTGGACACATCACCACCTTATCATCATAGCATACACCAAGACTGTGACGCACCTTAGTCCACATCAGAGATAGGATATGGACCCCTGACCTTTGGACACTTTTGGATACATCACCACCTTATCATCATAGCATACACCAAGGCTGTGATGCACCAAAGTCCACATCAGAGATAGGATATGGACCCCCGACCTTCGGACACTTTCTACATCATAACCTATACCTATCCCCTCAACATCCTAAAACCAAAACGTATATAAACCGAGACTTCACCCAGCTCGGGCAGTTCTTGTTCCTCTTCTAGTTGCTGTACTCATACAACCCCTATTCTCCGGTTCGGTGTTATTTTGTAAGTGTTTATAATAAAGTTTTATAAAGGAAAATAAGTAGTTGGGTTACGACTCAGCCTTCTTACTACCACCCAAGTACCAACTTTACGTGACAGGAGCCGCCTCGGACCTAAGACTGATAATATAGGACTTGGGTTAAGTAGTAGAAAGGTAGTCGCGATACACTGTGTGGTTTTTAATAGTTGTTCTTACACACGGTGTGTACGCGAACCTTTCCCACCAAACTAGATTAAGAGTGGGGCCGCTCCACTGGGATACGTCGCAAGAGAGGGTAGGAGATCCGACCGGCCTTGGATACAATGTCCGGCCGTGGGAGGGAGGAATCCGTCTTCAATGTCTGTGCCATGTACATAGCTTTGTTTCCCCCTCCTTCCATTGTGTCTAAGGCATGAGCCTGCTAGGTAAGCCTTACTGATGAGTCCACTAGCAGGCTCTGGACGAAACACACTTTTTTTCTTCTTTTTCTCCGTCTTCCTTCATATATCCGTGATTATTGTAGCCTGCTGGCTGTAGATGTCGCTTGCCGGGGTGTAGTACTGCTGTATTTCCTTCTTATTTAGATGTCGTGGAAGAAAAATCGGACTTTGGAAAAGTACGAGGCGCCAGGATTTGAACCCGGGATCCGAACGTTTGTACTCTATGGCGCTAACCACTGCGCTGTCGTCGTCCGACACTAGTTGGTTTCGAGTGGTGAGATTTGCGTTCTCGTGTGCCGCCACGAGAGGAAATCTCAGTGTGGGTGTGCTTTCTGAACGAAGAACGCGGATTCGTTGTCCACACTTTTCGTTAGGAAAGTGAGGGTGCCCATTGATTATAGCCAACGTTAATGAATGAAGATAGGAGGAGGAAGCCTCCTACCAACATGGCTCGTGGGTGACATTGTTTATTGGAAAAATAACTACCCGCTTTCTCCGTTATTTGTAAGAGTGCGCAATAAACCTAAGCATTGTTCTAAGGACCATCCATAAACCGAAAACACTTACAGGGTTAGAGATTCCTTCAAGCTATTAAGATTACGTCAAAGGATTCAGTTTATAGTATATAGTATGTAGTAGATCAGTATATAGTATATAGATATAAGTTTCAGACGGCGCACGGACCATCGTACGCGCCGTAACAGAGAGAGTTATAAGAATATACATAAAATGTAATTAAACATCGCAAAAGTAACTTAATTAGAAATGACTAGAATGATGTATAATATAATGAATTCAAATTGTCTAAAAAATATTACAAATTTATAGAGATCTTACTATAAAATGCTTTTAACAGAAGCTGATACAGTTATATAGCATTTTCAAGCATTTACGAACATTAATGTACGAATTTGAAATTAGCAATATTGAAGCGCGGTACTCGGAAAGACGAATGTACATGGATAATTGTATGCACTAATCAACGATACGGTTATAATTGCATGCTTGATAGAAAAATATCATCGTAAAATTGATATGATTTCATGGAAACGCGTCTAACTTGGTATCTCGAAAGTATCTTAAGCAAACTAATTAGCGTGCCTGTTATGTCTTTTAAAATGTAAATTAACATGTAACAAAGAAACCTTCATCAATTTGATTCGCTTCAAACTGCGCAAATAAGTAGTATAAATAATATTTGTGATAGATTTGGCATCAATTCCATGTTTCCTTTAATATTTGCCTTTAGAAAGTCCAATTCGTTTCACGAATATACAAATTACTAAAAAAATGTCTATATTAGTAATTTATTTATTTTGCATTAATCGTGACATGTTAGTTGCATTATGTTATATGTAAACTACCACAGAGGAAAAATGATAATCTTTCAGTTATTAGTTTTCTGATTTTAATGTCATTTTATGAGTACTTTAACACGAGGTACTTGTGAATGAAAACAACCAATTAGGTCTAAAAACATAAGCCTGTTACCAAGACTCTTATTAAATTGAACAAGCTTTTCAAAAATCGAACGTGTATATTAACGCGAACTTATTATTTGACTGATTTAACTGATTTGACTGACATCCGAAATTGGTGAGATCATATGAAATTTTGCTTTTCGCGGTTCGGTGTATAAGAACGCGTCACCGATTGCTCAACTTTCGATATAAAAAGCGGATCAAGTCTACCGGATCATCCTACAGACACGCATTAATTCGTAAGAGTTAGTCATCATCTGGATAATAATTATCTGAAGAAACTTTCAACGTGAAAATATAAAATTTTCATTGATTACATATTGCGTTCGCCATAATTGAAAAAATGGTAAACCTTCGATCTCATCTTTCTAATACACATTTTCTTTACCTTGTGATAAATAAATTCTTGGAAATTTAGGAAAATTTTCAGTGATCATTTTAAGGAATTTGACAAATTTCCAACGAGACTATGTGACACCGTTAGGTAAAAGTGATTCAAATGTAGTAGCGATATTAAACGAGAAATCTATAAAGGTGTCATTAGAAATTCTAAGAATGTCTCTGCATCTTTCTCTTAGGTATCACGCCAATAGTTTTCATTACCGTGATGTAATATTTATCATGCTTATTTTGTACGTAAAACGAATCGTTGGAATATTCCCGAAGCTAACGAAGCATTTCCCAAAAGTTAAACCGAAGAAATTAACGGGAATAGTTAAGTGAAATTTTTCCATTAACTTGCTGACCAACCGGCAAATAAAAAATCATAAAAATTGTTTCAATGTGTTGAGGTCACGCATAACTTCTTTTTTCATTGACGATTACCAAACAGGTAAAATTTCGAAATTGTACGAAGGCCACGTGACCAGATCGTATTGGAATTTGAAGTGCATGGAAAAAGACAACTCGAAGTACAAACCTTGAGCTGTACTACTCGAAGTACAAACGTGAACTAATGGATGCAGAAAAGCAATTAACGCCAAACATCCGAACAGCATCTTGGAGCCCGTCATTGTTCTGAAATAAAAGAAGTGACGAATTAAAAAGACGCAGGACTAATAATAATAAAGGAAACTTAGTTCGTATTATAAATTGAATTTACATCAGAAAAGAAGCACGATCAAGCGAAACAGATCGTAGAAATGACAAATATCATCGATATACGTTTCAGTGTAATTTCACTTTTGAAAATTATTTAGTTTAATACGATCGTATTCATCGCTCTGAAACTTTCATTGTGCTGCAATTTGTGCTGCGTCTTTTTAATTTCTCTATCTTTCTGTGTTTTCGGAAAAATTACTTGAAAGATTAAGAATTGCTTGCCTTATTTTATTTTCGATTAGTTAGGATTTGATTATTCCAGGTAAGCTTTATTATTTATAACAGGTTTTATCACTTGTTTATTATTTAGGAGTTTGTTATTTTAGGATTAGTACCTTTTAGGATTTCTTATCCTTCGAGTTTCTGTTTCAGATATCTAGGTCTATTTCAAGATGTTTTATTACATTAGGATTATTTATTCGATTAAGATAATTTAAGAGTTTCACAATGTACAAAGAAATAATCGCGTGAAATTTAGATTTATGCTTTAAACGTATTAAACACGCGGTAATTTCAATGTCTATAGCCTCGAACGTGTTCTGATTAGTTGTGTCATTGTCTGTGACATTGAAATCACAAAAATCCATTGCAAGTGTGCTGTCATGCAATGTGGATGTAATTGGGTTTTTTGGGTATTTCCTGTATCATCTGATTTGTACAGTACTATTTTAACGCAAGGACAGGAAAGTTATTATATATTTCCCGTCCATTATTTGAATCGTTGTGAAGTGTAACGAATTATATTCGATTCGAGGAGATGTTAATGAATTACCCATTTCATATGTCATTACATGGAAATAAAAATCATTGCAAAAATAATTGATCTAATGACAACGGAATTTCCAATATTTTTTTGTTTCGTCACGTCTTTTTCATAATATATCTTTTATAGGTACGTGATTTATTAATCGTTCGAATGGAAATAATTATTCGTATAATATTCAAATGATTCTAGCCATAAAATAAATTAAAACGATACCTGTAATGCAATCTGCGTATGACGTCAACCTCGATCTATGCTTATACAAGAAATTTTATCAATCAATGACTAGATATACAATAATCAAATATTATAAAATTTCCTGAAAACCTTTAGGTGTTAATATTAAGGTGTGAATATCTTTAATATTTGCAAGTTATTGTTTAGCGCTAATTAGTTAGAATGTAACAAGTGGTGTACCAGAATTGAGATAATTAAGCCACACGAACAATCTTATTTAGATCTTTTAAATTTTTTAATTCTCTTTTGCTGTAATACTTCGTAAAATTAATCTTCATTAGCTACTACACTTCACAGAATAACAAGAGATAATTTTTCTTATATAACGTTTCATTCATAAAATCTATCATTAAAGTATATCTTCATAAAAATATCATTCCATACTAACGGTATATTTGGTGTCATACGAGATAACAGTTACCAGTGATGACATATGTAACTTTATAAAGATATCTCGTTTTATTATATATTAAAAGAATGTACTCATTGCTGCTATATTTCAGATGAAAAAAAGGAGGCAATGATTTTACAGTAAAATCGTTCGTTTACAACTGATTCATTTACATTTCATGATAATACTGTGCATTCTGAATATGCTATGATTTGGTTTAAAATAATAAATAGTCCATTCTTGCATACTATTGCTCCAGCTTTACTTGTATTTTCGATATTGGTATAAATAGAAAGACAATTAATGTCGTTCGAGTCTATTTTCGGATCATTTATATTACGTTTAATCCATATAGTTATTATATGAGACATAGTATCGAAAAGTTTGGAAGAATAAAACGTTCGTACAGGATGTACATTTTATAAGAACTCCAACAAATCTGCGTGTGCACCTAAAATACAAACCGATAGTGATTGTTCATAAGTTTATATACATTATCTAATGTCAATCGAAGGTATCAATTCTTTTTCTCCATAAGAGTACTTTTTCATTTATATGTGTTCAAAAATACATGTGTTCAACCGTGAAGCATATGTCACCTACAACGAAAAAGAGTTTTCCTATACTTAATATTTCCTTTATATACCTATGAAAGTCTATTCTTCGCGTAGTATGAAATTATGAATAAATCTGGAATATTGTTCAATCTGAAAAGAAAAATAACTTATTGACATCATTCATTGATACGAGATTCAGAATGTTTGTTTTGTCTTGCAGAGAAAGAAGGCAGCCCTTTCTTTTAATGTGAAATAGAAAGCGAAAATTTGAAAACGGATTTTTTGGAAATTTACTTGCAAATATCGTTTTCAATATCGTGATTTTCTTCCCAATGGTACTGTACTTTCAAATTTTCCAGTATCCCTCTAAAAACAAAAACTCGAACCTCGTTATCATTAACATAGGCATTACAAGGAAGAGAAGTATTAGAAAGCAGCTCCTTTTTATTATGGATTTCTTTATAATCGTGTAAATAAGAAATTCCGGAAATTTTTTCCTCAAGAATTTAATTCTTGTGTTTTGATTGATAATTATTACACTGCATACTAACTTTTCGCATACTGTTCGCGTCTAACAATTTCCTAATAATAACTACTTCAAAATTACATATGTTCTTGCACGAATTCAAAAGTACGTATGATACAATTACAATTCATTCTAAAATAATAATTATTTAAAGATATTAAGATACTAATTAAACGTTTCACTATATTTCAAAATCTGGAACAACAAATTTTTATTTATAAAAAATGAAACTGTGTTTACATATTCTTTGTCATGATGCTATTTCTTATTACCATGTCGACATTTTTTAAAATTCATTTTGTTATCTCTACGCAATATGTAAATTCATATACTGCTTAATATTTTTTACATATTATCCATCCACCGCATGATATCTCCTGAAAAATCAAAATATTAATGTTATATTATTACAATGCTTCTTAAATTTCAATTTTTGACAAATTTGAAATCCAATATATTTTGCACAATTATTATTTATCAAAAAATTCTAAGTTAGTAACTTTCTTTTCAAATGGCAAATAACATATACTTTGACTTACCTGTAACTTTTTGCTCCTAATCATCATTTCCTCTTATAGAACATCATTATTGTTCTTATAATTACTACCAGTGTCATAGATATTGTAGTGGCTACAACTGAATTAATAGAAAATGATAAATAACTGTGTATAACACTAACACATAACTGTGTATAACAATGACACATAACTTTTACTTACATATCAGTCGATAAGGGATTACTGTGATATCCTGTTGATGTTTCTTAAGGCACTTGATTAGGTGCGATACGGTATCATTCCTTATGGTATACTGTAGATAAGTATTTTAGAAAATGACAAGAATAAATCTAAATTATTCAGAGGTTCCAGTTTCGGCTTAGACATAAATACAGGACCATTTGCAAAGAAGAAAGGGTGCGTTTCTACAGCCTCGTTATAGTAACCATGAATACCAATCTCTGAATTACTGGTTACTAAACATAAATATCCTATAAAATTTAATATATTTCTTTAATTTTTAATACATACATGAGTTAGTAGTTCTAAATTATGAATCATCCTACCTGTGATATTACACTTTTCCTTATAATATCATCACTCAAGTGAACAACATTAAGATCATGTAAACCATGTCATCCTATCTTACTGTGAAGATACTTAGTTATGTTATCTAACATCATAAAAATATCATCAAATTCAAGTCCTTTTATTCACATCACATGGCCACGACGATCTCGTTCTTCGTTATATAATGTTCTAAAATTTGTCATACATATAGGATGTACAAACCGTGATATCAAGGTATCAGTTCTTCCTTCCCAAGGGACAGTTTCATTAAAATTCTGATAGAATTAAAAATTAATTATTAATATTCTAACAATCATATATGTTAAATACATTATAGTCAACGATATATACCTGAGCGAATGTAGGGGTGATTCCTTGATAATTATAAATGTCATCAGCCCACATCATTGTGCCACTTCTTTGTACTCTAGCCTCTAGATTAACAGCCTAAACAAACATACAAAATTTTATAGAAGCTGTACAAAATATAGTATATACGCGCAATATTGAAGCGTTCAAGGGGATATAAAGGTAATGTACATCACATACACGTGTACTCTCATGCAACAAAATACAATTAGATTTAATAGTATAAGCTCTTTTATTCATCATAATAGATTGGAAATTTAAGTGTCTTACGAGGGTGAGTAAAAAGTTACCCGCTCTGTCGGTGTAGAATTTATTTTAAGCAATTGTCAAAAAAGACATACATCATTTTTTGACATAATCACTCAATTTCTGTATACACTTTGTCCATTTGCTGAAGGACCTTCGTATTTTCTCATTAAAAAATGTTTTGGGCTGAGCTGCGAACCACGAATGCATCGTCGTCTTCACCTTTTCATCAGCTTTCTCGGCATCCACCTCGCACAAATTTTTTAAAACCCAAATCTGTCGTGCACTATTGCATAAGCAGAGTCGTGGCTCATTTGCAAATGATTTGCCACATTATCCAGCTTCACTCGTCTATTCCATAGAGCATAAGTTCATGAGCACGTTCAATGTTGTCATCGTGGATGTGGACGGGCGTCCAGCTGTTTTTTCATAACACTTGTGCGATCTTCTTTGAACTTTTGTGCCCATTCAAACACACTTCGTGACAAAACACTTTCTCCATAATGTGCATTAAATCTTTGATAAATATAGGCATCAAACATAACCTCCGACCACAAGAAACGAATCACAGCATCCTTCACTGTTTTCCTGCAAATCACCATTGCAAAGCGCCATTACTCGCGCAACGGTCACAAACGAATTGACGTAACACAATGAAACCTACGCAGCAGCACTGAACAGATATTGACGTCATACGAAGAGTGCAGATGGATCAATACGGTCGACAGAAGTTTTAACTATCTGGAGTGCGGATAAATTTTTACCGAGAGTCGTATAGGAATCTATAATCTGTAAGTACACCTTTGGCTGAATGGAAATTTCTCTTACATATAGTCCAAAATGCAGAAACAGTGTATTGAATTGGAAAGTGATAAAAAATAAGTGAAGTTTCGAAGTTGCATGTGATTGCATGAGTACACAGGACGTTTTTAGCGAATAAAAAATAATTTTGAAAGACACGAGACTTATCTTGTATTTTATGTACTCTCTGTGTCCGAATTTCCAGAAGCTCTCTATCTTATGAAGTGTTTTAGATTAGCCGGAAAATTTTGTATGTACATACAAGAAGTATACGATCTAAGTGGAATATTCCATTATTCTCTTGATACAACAGAAACGAAATTTACAGAACTTCTCAGAAAGTTGGTTTATTATTACCAAATTAATAGAATTAATATACGTTTATCTTCTTTACATACCTAAGTCGTGGAGGTTTATCGTGCGTAAAAAATTAGTGTCGTTTCAAAGTTACATTTCGTACATTTTAAGCCTATAATTTGTAACGTACAAAACAATGTAAATTTGAGCTGTTTCTTATCTCCACAATAAGAAAATCCAACTTTACGTTTTTTACACAATGATATTTATGGAACAGTAATATCATATTATTGCATCGCTTGGAGAATGAAGTCAAGGTACGATGTGACCCTAGTGTAAACGCTGGGATACCCAGCTGTGCCGCACTTATAAGCATAAGACACAATACCTATTAAATACGAGGTTCATTCATGTTGTATCAGCAGTGGTCCTCCGCGGTCAGCCTGAAAGGATCGTTAAATTTTTAATCAAAGATACTGAAATATATCGATCGAATTGTATTGAAATTATACTTATATACAGTAATAATCTTCTATTGATTTGTGTATTGAAATACTCCAATTTATAATGTACATGTTATATGTATTTTGAGCAAAACTAAGATTAGAAGGAAATTAGATTAAATACCATAATGAGGTGTGAGAAGTGGGCAAGACTATTAAATTGTGTTTATCTATTATTTCTAATGTTTAAGACGTCGATTTGATGTTAATTCGAATTGACGTGTCTTCAGATACCGTATAGTTTGTAGTAACTCTATAACTTAATTACCGTACAAGAATCCTCTCCACCCTGAGCATGTTCGGCGCATATTATACCATCAGTGATATCAGGTGCATTAGGAAATTTGGAATAAGCTATTTTGCATTCGGCGTTCTTAATCACTGGCATTTGTACTTCCATTAATGCATTACGTCGTGGTCGTCCTACGAAGAAAATAAGAAAGATATTTAAGACTGGAACTGTTTAATTTTATTATAAAATTGATATCACTTACTATGTCTTAACGTTCCCCATCCAGCAACAAGGGGGTTATAGCCGACGAAGTTGCTCTTTCGTAGGGGCTCTTTCGTACAAATGGGATATACGTACCCTGAAAAATAAAAAAATAAATGAAAATGCAGGAAACGAATGACCAAAAGTATGAGAAAGAATTGTACACGCTTTATGACACAATATATGTGTACAGTAAGAAATTTCAGGATATGATACTTCAGTAATACTCAATAGCATATATACACACACACACACACACACAGATATATATATATATATATATATATATATATATATATACATATATGTCGGAGATGAAAGAACAGCGGAGCCTTTGGAATTTTGGATAATCCCGCAACATTGTAACCTAGAGTCTACTATAGCTGTAATTGAACAATTGTAGTTATTCAACCCGATTGTAATTGTTCGAGAGTCGTGATAATGAGCTTGGGCTCGAGGTGACAGTCAGTCGCCGAACGTAGCCGCGGTCACGGGATGAACGTTTTGCCTAACAAGGTATGGAGTAATTCTATAGCTCTCCTTAAAAGAAATATTCGGGGCGACACGAGACAATAAACATTCCAACGGTTTCTGTCCCGTGGCTCGCCACGTGCAGACCCTATTCTTCGAGTAAGATGATTGCCAGATGTCGATGCGTCTCCGCAGGACATGTTCGGCTAGCCCGAGAGCCCGTTATAAATCTTAAGGTTTAGTTAACTGAAGTCCTTCAAACAGACAAACAGTCTTTGTCCCAACTACGGGAAGATAGGGGAGACATATTTTTCAACTAGTGGCGTCTCCCACTAGCAACTTTCCCTCGAGGGCGGCTAACATCCTTTTCTAACCACCGATATGGAGATTGACCAATTAGCAGCAACGCCAATTTCCCTTACTTTCTGAACGAAGGCTTTTCTCGACGAATCCGATGATCTCGTGTCCTTAGACACACCCCAATATAGTTTTCCTCTGTGGCATCATCGGGACAGGAAAGGCATTCTCGTTCGCGATCTCAATGATGAAAGGAGTAACCCTTTACGACCAGTGAATATCACGCATCCGACTTAGATTTTGTGAGTACGTTCATCTATCATCCCGTCGACCGCGGATTCGTTATTGAACCTAGGATCATTGTCATTAGTTTCTCGAGTGCCTAACTACCACGGTTACTTGTCCGGCTCAATAATAATCGTATTTGCACTAGCCGATGTCTTCTCTATTGCACAACGACAACGTGTAACCCAAACGAAGATTCGTTTCACGCCCCTAACCCTAATTCTAATGTCCGCACCGACATATATATATATATATATATATATATATATATATATATATATATATTGAGGACTTACTCGAAAATGGCACCTCCTCCACCAATCTAAGAATGGCAATATTATGATTGTGTATGTTTTCTATTCCATCCATATGTGCACAATGTGCTGCGGTCCAAACATGCCTAGCCGATATCAGGGAACCTCCGCACTTCCATAGTGGTTTGTCTGGGTTTCGGGGATTACGAAAACCTAATGCAGCGATCCATGGCCAAGCGCCTAAAATGCAATAGTCATAGTTGTGAATATACATAATTTTTTCTCACATAATGAGTAACAACGATTATTACCTATTCGATATTCGATCATACAGCAGACGATAAGTATATACGTACAAATACTCTGAAATAGAGATTTGATAAAGACAGAAATTAAATTTTTATTCCAGTGGAATACAAATTATTAAATAATTCTATATAATTTCTATTTGAACTATACTGAACTATAAAGTTCAAACGTGTAATTTCTGCCCTAACAGTTTTTGATCTCTATCCATATTATTACTCCTATATCAATTTTTTATTTCAAGCAAAAAGATACTCTTCCTAACATGAAGTAAAAGAAAGAAATAATTCAAGTTAATAAGTAAAGTTACTACTGATAGAATCATAGCATTATTATTTAGTCTAATTGAAATGTACATTGATGTGCTGTTTAATGCCTTTAAAGTTCATTCTTTGCAGTAAATGGCTTATTATTAATCGGAAAGAAAGACATAAAACGTACCAAGTTCAGCTGGTTTACCATCGACCACCCTGGTATGAGAGACGTTGCTAAAACCACAGTATGGTGGTCGCAAAGCCTTATACTTATACACAGTTTTTATTAAAATTTCTCTCTTCTCTTTGTTTGGATCGTTCCGGCAGCAAACGATCGTAACATTGCCCTGGTATCTGCACACTGATCGTCTATAAAAATCGGTGGCTGTACGGTACTGTATCTGCCATATTTCTTGCAGAGGTTTACATTTTCTGTAGTCAAGGCACCTGCCTTCTTGATTGTCCGGTGTGGTACATTCTGGATTAAACAATTTTAAAACATTTATACAGTTCAAAGATGCGTAAGAAAGCGACACCGATTACTCAACTTTCGAAGTAAAAAGCCGATCAAGTCCACCGGATTGCCCTACAGACACGTATTAATCCGTAAGAGTTAGTCATCATGTTGATAATAATTATCTAAAGAAACTCACGTGAAAATATAAAATTTTAATTGTTATATTAATAATTTAATTATAATTTAATAATAATAATTTAATTTAAAATGAGTGAGGGCTAGGAGATCATTTGGATCGGTGGAGATAGGAGTTAGCGGGCGGGAATTGAGGACTGCTTCTATTTCTATGATAAGAATATTACGGTGTTAAGCTCATATGTTTCTGTTTCTCCACTCGCGCTGCGCCATAATATCCTTTGATATTTCCGATCCTCTGGTCGTACGAGGAATTGCCGATACATTTTCTCGATGTCGCCAGTGAGTACGAACTGATGAGTGCGGAATCTAATTAATATACAAAATAAATTGTGAATTGATTCGAGAATATAGGATTTCCCCATTTTCATGATTATCGTGATTTTTGTATAAATATATTTTTTAACATACTAATAATTAGGTACTTATAAATTAGTATTATCAATTATTTTGCATTTATAATTCCGCCTCTAGTATAAGTGTTAATTGAAAACTAACTTTATGTTTCAAAAAGTACTAGCAAAGTCGTTGAGTAACAAGCCACTGATGCTAACACAAATAGCATTGTCGTAATTAAATATTTCTAAATATTCATTTTTCATTTTGAACCTGTAGAAACAATTTATTATATATACTATTAGCTAAGTAATTGCATATTTAATTAAGTCGAAATATAAAACTTAGTTATTTTGATAATTTAGAAAATAAAAAACTGACAAAAATTTCAATTTAATTTATGGTTGGAACAAAAGACAGTTATTTTTCATTAATTGAAATATTGCAATGCAGAGTACTTTCCAAAATACGCCGAGAGTATTCCTGATGGTGAAACGAGCGTTGCTTTATCGAATGCAGCTAAAGAAAACAACATCTATGTAGTTGGTGGTACGATGCCTGAAATAGAGGGCGATAAATTGTACAATACCTGTACTATTTGGGGTCCCGATGGAACTTTGATAGCAAAACACCGAAAGGTAAGTAATATATTCCTTTATGGCTTTGAATTTGAAAATATTGGGGTGAAGAAAGTGACTCTATCTAGGAATAATTTAGGAATATACATATGTACATACGTATACTATAACCAATTCTATAATTTACGGTTTATAAAATACGTTATGATACGGGAAACGCCCATTTTTGTTGTAATGTGTTTGTTGTTGTATAAATTTTTCACATACGAAAATACTTATTTTTTCTCCTTTTTAAACATTATTAAATGATAAGATTTTTTAATAAAAGAAAGTGATAAAAACGCTGTCAGTTATTAAATAAAAAATAATTAAAGTTTAGGAGTTGGTAACTTTGATATTAAATTACAAAAGTTGCAGCAATATAATTAGCGACCACATTTTTATGTTATTAGGTACATCTATTCGACATCGACATTCCTAATAAGATTACTTTTCGAGAGAGTGATTCACTCAGTCCTGGTAACTCTCTAACGACGTTCGATGTGAAGGGCTGCAAAATAGGTATTGGCATTTGCTATGATATTAGATTCGAGGAAATGGCACGCATTTATCGGAACAAAGGTACAGTAACTTAATCGATCAATACTTAACTAGCAAAAAATTAAATATCTTTCTTAAATATATTCTATATAAAATTAATATAATCTGTAACTCTGTATAAAAAGAAGCTTAATTTAAAAAACCAGTATATTTGCTGAAAATGAAACAAATAAAATAATTAAAAGCACAATAAGAGGACTGTCCTCGCATATTCAGAAATGATGGAATGTGGACCGTGCAACTACGAAGTTAATTGGTATTCGGTGGCTTCATATTTCCTGCTTCTCTGGGTTATGTTGCCAAATGCTGATATATCCAGCGGCATTCAATATGACCACTGGACCACTGCACTGGTCATTACTTCAGCGTTTCAGAGCGAATGATAATCAATTATACGTTGCCTGCATATCACCGGCTCGTGTTCCTTAAGCAAGTTACGTCGCATGGGGACATACACAGTTGACCAATCCCTGGGGAAAGATTCTTTACGATTTGGAAACTCAAGAGAATATGGCAGTCACCGATATCGGTAATTTACAGCTTAAAATTAAAAGCGAGAGATCCATGATGTAATTAATTTTTAGTCTCGTTAATTTATCGATTTAGCCATCTTCCTTTGTATTTATTGAATTTATTCGTAAGCATTACTTATTACTTCATATGTTTCTTTTTTCTATCAGATCTAAAAGTTGTTGAGGAAGTAAGGGCTCGGATACCTACATTTTCTCAGAGACGTACAGATTTGTACGACACTGTCTGTAAGAAGGAGTAACTCTACACTAAAACAGAAAATGTTTTTTTATAATATTTCTACTACGATATCCTTTTTTTGTGAATTATTACTAATTTCTTATCATTTGTACTAAATGAATGACTCAATTAAAAAAACTAAAACGTTATAAATAATAATCTGTATATCTTGTGTATCAACATGTAATTGGATATTATAATAATATAGGAATGCTATAATAATATAGGATAATAATATAGGAGAATAATAATATAGAAAAAAATACATGCTTTTAAACACCTTTAATATCGATCACATAAATTGTTATAATTCACAATGATTACGCATACATAAAAGACCCCTTGATAGTAAAATTTACGATCAAAAGGCAATTACGTATCGTTTAACAACATTTAATTTATAACACCTTTTAAACATTTAGACAGATTAACACATAACACTTCTTATATATAAACATCAATTCGAAGTTATCAGCTTGGAGAAATTGGTCGATTAATACCTGTAGATTGTCTCGATGAAAGAATTAAAGAGAGCAAAAACATGATAATGCCGCTAATATAATATTCCTTCTTTCTTGTATCTGTCTGCCTCTCAGGTCGTTTTACTAATTACAATAAGTAATTTCGACTTCTTTGCGCTCTCTTTTAACGCATTCGAGACCGAAAGAAATTCATATCAGTCAGTAGGCAAGGGTATAATATACATATTTTATATATAACTTATGTAGTAATGTATATATCATGTTAATTTCATATTTTTTTCAATATAGAATTATTGATATTATATATATATATATATATATATATATATATATATAACTGTACATAATACATTATAGAATAACATAGTATATAATTTTATATTTTAAAAATATGAGGCATACTATTTAAGATTGTCATCGATTTAAAATCAAAGTATGAAAAGGATACCCTGGAGAGAGTAAAACACAGAATCATTCCAACTAAACATTCAGATCGTACCGACACCTAGGTATCGTTTTACAATTAAATCTCGGTCTCGAATGGATTAAAATGAAATACATACTTGCAGCTTCAACATCTTCAATATCGAGGAGATTCAAACTTTACAAATAAAAGCGGCCTGTTCCCCTTTCCACGACAGACTCTCATACCATATCCGCTCTTATCCAGGCTTTTACTTGAAACCAGCAATGCGTTCATTTACAATTTAAATTTACCCGGACCATCTACTGAATCGTCAGCCTTTTATAAATATATAATGAACCCAGAACATGTGCCTGTGCCCCTGGTATCGATGTTCGGCTTGTGATGTTCGTACCGGAACCTTCGCACAATTTCAATTTGTCACGCGTGAACATCGATTCTTCCAAGGGTCACAGCTTTATGCGGCTAAATCCTTTAGAACGATTAAAATGATACTAATGATATGGTATTTTTTACAAAGATTTAACATATCCATAAAATAGGAAGTTTCGTGCTCTCCTATTTTATATTAATTATAAATTAATAAGTTTTATATGTGTTATTTATAGATCTAATAAATTTTGTATTGGTTTACAGCAGGTGCTCCGGGTATAAACAGACGACAAACGAACAAATAGAAATTCAAACTATTGTCGTTGTTTAACTCGCATGGGACTATAAGCTCGAATTGGACTTAAACGTTACGATCGTCGAGAATAATTACTATATGTACCCTGTACGACGGGCAGAGAATCTTAAGTTATTAACGGCAATTCCTTTGTGCATAATTCAGGTTTATTAACAACCTGTAATGGATAATCATCGATGAACTCTTTTTGAATAAAGTTCACATTTATAAAGCAAACACTATAAAATACGACAGGACAATTGTAATCGATAAATGACATTTTATTAGGATATTATAAGAAGCTAAGATATCGAGGTACATTAAAATTGAGTCCGCTGCAACCCTCATGACATTTAAAATCCTACGCGTATATTGAGTAAAGTTGTTATATTAAATATAATCATATTAAATACAAGCTCGTCCGCTGGATTCCCAAATTATTTGGTTAAATACTTTGAATACGAGAATACCGAGTGTTAACAGTAGTAAATCCTCTATATGGTATGTCTACTTTGCTATCTTGAATAGGTAAATAACATTTCACTTTAACGCATTTAACCAATATTAACATTTAACATTTAACCAATATTATACGCATATGCACATAATGTTACTGTTACATATAATGATATATACGTAGATATACACGTTAATTAAATCCTCTATATGGTATTTTTATATCAGTATCGTAAACATTGTAAACCGGAAATCTTTTATTACACGCGTACATATACAGTCAATATTATTGTTACATATAGTGATACATACGTTGATCCACACATTAATTAAATCCTCTATATAGTATTTTTACTTTGCTATCTTGAATAGATAAATAATCTCGAATATAGACATACAGGTACAGTTACGTTGATATACACCTTTGTACAAGGTGTCAAAAAATTTTTTATCACAGCGTTTTTTTAAGACGATTTTATAGCTTCGAAATTCATCTTGACACGATTTTCAATGTCAAATTATTTTTCTATTGCATCATGTGATACTCATTAGGAGGAACAAAACTTCTGTTTTCTTAGAAAAAATGTTTGAGATTTCATTAATTCCTAGATTGATTTTATTTATACTTTAAGGTCAGATATGACATCAAATAATGTCAATACTAATATCTAGTTATTTGTCAATTTACAGCATCTGAAAAACAAGACATCTTCGAGACAGCGTGGGTTTTCTTTCCAACTTTCTTAACTTTCAACAATAAAATTGTGCAGGACCGAGCAGGAATGCATTGGCGAGGTTCAGAGTTGATCGAGACGTCGAAGCATAGAGTCGTTAGAATTGAGTTGCGAGTGTTGTCGAGTGTTAGAGTTGCTAGTGAGAGAGAGAGAGTTACCAAATAGTTGTCAAGTTATTTGATGTAAATACGAGCGTTGCATTTAGTTTTCCTGTTAATCAAACATCGTTTCTCTGTCTAACTAATATCTGTATTTTCAATCCATTATTAATAAATTATAATTAATCGGACAAAATTACACCTTTAATATATTCCGATATTACAATAACTTACCTTTTTCTACGTCAATGGACACGAAAGACGTTGAGTGAGGAATTAGAACAAGTGTGGATCGTTGGAAACCACTATGCTGCGGTCTACCATTCGTTTTACCCTATATATACCACGGAACAAAGGATAATTTTCACCGGCTTGGCTATGGCTACTGGTGTGGATCCAAGTATTCGGGCCATACTAGACGCTATGCAGAAGCAGAACGAAATCAAGTTAAGAAAACTGTTAAAGGAGACTATTAAAGCAGCGACTAGTCGGAGTTATCAGGGTAGTTTAGTTTCTAATAATTTGAACAAAAGCTTGGAGAAAACAGACGTTACTGTAGGAAATGAAGAAATGGTTTTGAAAGAATTTTCAAAAGAATTGCAGTCTAATGTAGAAAATTCTTATGAAAAGAAAGTATCAATTGACGCCGCTTCACAGGATTATATTTTCATTAAAACAGACTTAATGTTTGATGTCAATAGCTCGACAGAATACCAGAAAGAGTCTGTGAAACGGAGGAAAGAAGATATTGCAGTATTGTATAATGATTTGTCACCATCTTCGTCACAAGATACTCAAAATTTACAAGAATGGTTTGACAAAAAAAGTAAAAGTTTAGGAGAAGCAGAAAAAGATCATAACAAGAAGGATAATATTTCAATGAGAAATATTTTGGACGGCGATACAAATAAAGAAAACCAAATTGAAACGAAGGAATTAGAAGCAGTTAGTAAATCAACTGCTGAAAATGATACAAAATCAATAGACAACGTTGAACAAAATATATCGTTAGAATCCATACAAAAAGCAAGAGATAATGCTTACAATAATGAACATTTGCTTATAGAAGAAGACCAAATGATGACAGCGAAAAATGCGTGTGACACTACAGAATCAAAAACTTCAGCAGATCTTATGTCGAGAAATTTAGATGCTAATACACAAGAGAAGTCTTTAGAGAATAAAGATGACAAGAATCCATCTCCATCTATGTTAGATAGTAGTAAACGGAGCAGTCGTTATAATGTTGCTGCAAAGCCTGCTACTTCGCCAAAATTTGAAGAAATTGTTTATAATCAAACCAGACAATCAAACACAAATAAAATTTTGCGAAGCGCTTTAAAGACGAAAGTCTGAAATAATTAATAAACAAAAGGCATCGGAAAATGTAGAAAATAAATTTGCCAAAGAAGAAAAGAGAGGTGTTAAACAAAAATCAATTTCAGATAATGAAAACGAAACAACTGATACTCGTCAACGAAGGGAAGTTCTTTTAACGAACACAGCTAGTGATAGCGATAGGTATAAAACTGTAGAAAATGATAATGCAGTAACGGGTGTAATAGCAACTGATGAAGCGAAACATAGAGGCAGACCTAGGAGATCGGATAAAGTCGAAGTTAAAAAAGATGAAGATACAAGGAAGATCCTACAAAATGAGAAGGGTGGATTAGAAGAACAAAGAAAACTCCAAGAAGATATAAAAGAAGAAACTGCAGAGACAGAAGTCAATTCAAAAGGTATATTAAATAATAAGTGCGATTTACTTGATACCGAAAGAGCTATTGAAATTAATGATACGGTTCAAGATATTAAATTTACTGAAGGTAGAAAGACTCAAAATGATATGGAAGATGTAGTAGAAGATTCACAAGAATTATCTAATAAAAGTAAGTTATCAGAAATAAGGATTGCACTTAACAAAATTGAATATACAAAAACTATTTTACGGAATAAAAAGAATTCATTAGAAAGACAAAGAGGAGTAAGGAAAAAGAAGAAAATGTACAGACAGAAATTATTTCAAAAAATATATCAGATGATAAATGTGATTTGCTTTAGAAAAAAAAATTTTATCCACAAACTACATTAGGAATTTATCTATTTTAGTGAGGAGAAAGAGAAAGGATAGAGGAGTTGATCAATAGACTGTGGATTTTGAAGCGTTTATGGAAAACTTACAATTTTATAAAATATTCAATGTAAAGTCTTATAATATTATAAGACTATAATATAATAATATTCAAATAAATAGATGAAAAAAAACTGAATTTGCATAATTACTCATGGCTTATTGATCAATCATGCGACTCGTTCAGAGGTAACTTGAGTTGTAAAGGCGACAATTTATTAAAAATGGTATATCTGACGTACGATGCATTTGCTCATGTTAAACTATTTAAATAAGTATAAAAATCACGCGAAAAAAAATCTACTGAGAATAATGTTGAACTAGTTAATAATAATAAATCATATAGTGAAACACAAACCTTAAATCAAGATTTTAAGTTCAAAAAAAAAAAAAAAGAAAAAAAAGAAGAAAGAAGTTGATAAAATGACAGCAACATGTAGCAGCAGGCGAGAGAAAATAAGCCAAATTTCTAAAAGAAGAAACGATGCTCAAGAACTCGAAATTTCTCGAGTGGATATGCTAAACAACGAATTTAATGAACAGTTGAAAGAACGTGAAACAGCAATAGAAGACTTACATCAAATGTTAAAGCATCAATCGGAAATTCATAAAGTTACCTTAAATGAAGCAAGTTTGAAAATAGGAGAACTCTCTGATAAAATTAAATGTTTTAAAGGAAAAGATAGCCAGATACCGAAACGTAATGAATTACTCGAAGAAGAACAGAATAAATGGAGAAGTTTAGAAAAAATGATTACAGAAAAACTTGAAGAAGAAAAATCCCGTTAGGAAACAGCTGAAGACGAAGTGAGAAAGCTTTCCAAATATAACGAGCAACTTCTAAAAGATTATCAAGAAATCCATAAAAAAAAAAGAAAAAAAAGGTAAAGAATTAAACATGTACTTCAACTGAAAGATAAAATCAATCGACAGGATTTATATGCGAAGAACATAAGAACACAATATATAGAACAGCACAAGATGATCGAAAAATTGAGAGCAAAAGGAAAACGTGTGCATAATAAAGATAAAGAGAACACATAATGTATCTTCACCAGGGGCGCGTGATCCAAAATTAAATAATAAAATAAAAGGTTTTGTTACTGAAAAGTTAGAGAGATTTCATGACAACAAAAGCATTGCCTGTGCAGAGTGCAGTGTATCAATGTGCACTAAAAATGCAAGCAACGTGACGATTACTTTTAGAACACCACAAGCACCACGAAAACACAATCAAGACCAAACAAGATCAAGTTCAAAAGTGAAGTTACGTGAGCTTATTACTGCTAACGACCAAAAATTGAATTACGATCCCGAGCATCAACTCGCTGATCTTCAAGTAGAATGTTCCGTCAAAGACAGGACGACACAAGAGCTCGAGAAGCACATAGAGGATGTCACGTCGATTCGGGGTAATTTCACGTTCCGCACGCAAGGTGAGAAATTCGTACTTAAATTTTGATTGTTATTAGAAAATTTATTGAACACTGACAGAGTAACGATACAGAATGGTCAAACAGCACAGAAAAGAATGTTCTTACAACGACTCGAGAGGTACTTTTTTATATCAAGGACCCGGCTCCTGTGGAGGGGCTATCGCTGGATGCCGGTCACATAGGGTTTCTATTACTGCTTAGCCATCATTTTGCTGGCCAAGGTATGTGAGACATAACCATCCTTTCGTTGCGTTCTCACGACCACCGTGACATTCCCCCCTCCTTAGCTTCGCTTTGCTCCGCTAAAGCGTAAGGCTCTGGTGGGGCTTCTAAGTTGAATGATCCCCTCATCTTCGTCTTCGGTGATATTTTGGAAGGTGACCGTCCTTGGTACTGTTGATGTTTGATCGATCCTGTTTACGCGAGCGGTAGGGCAGAGTATTTTGATACGTACATTTTTAGGAAATGATCGGCGTAGACATTCGAAAAGTTTACATTTGTACATTACATATATTGTTCCTAGTCCTAGGGCTATGATTCCTAATATTTGTAGTGTGGATATGCCATATTCCTTCAATGAATTTATGCGTCGCTCAAATTGCAGGGTACTGATTTGTGTTTGTAATGTGTCGAGGTTGGCTTTATATTGGTTAAAATTGTGAGTTACTTTTGGAGCTGTTTCTAATATTTTCTCTAATATTGGAACATCTGTTTCTTCGAAGCTGTATATGCTATTCTTAAATTTGGTTTCGTAAGAGATATTTTTATGTGATCCTCCTATTTTCATAATATTATGATCGTATGTGATTATGCACCCGGTTTTACTGCTAATTAAGCTTGGTTGTCTAATTTCTAGGATTTTATGTGTCTTACATAACACGTCGATTTGTACATTTTTCGCAGGAATAATAATATAACGGTTTTCCGTCTGCAAAGGTACGAACGTCAATTCTTCCAACTTGAAGACAGCAGTCGGGCAAGTTTTGACCGTCTGTCGATTAGTAATTAATTCTGATCTACATTCAGGTGAATTGATTCTATTGTGACTCGGTTGAGTTCTTTTACAAATGTGGATGATTGCCGTTCGTTTACAATATTTGTTTAAGTAGTGACTATCGACAAAGGTGTATTGTTCTGAGTCGGTTAGTATCAAATCAGTTTCTATTACAGGCGCAATGAATACAGAGTTTTGTTTGGAAGGTATCGGGTAAATTTTAGTTATTTTCTATTCATTGTTTTCCAAAAGCGGCACAGTTATTGTATATATAAGTTTGTTATCTCTTATCCATACCTTTAGTTTGCTTAGATCTAGAATTAGTTGAAAGTTTTGAACTGAAGGTTCGATATGGTTAGTCATAAAGTTTTGTCTCGTTATTTGGTCAAATGTTTTTAAGAATTGTTCAGGTTCTATAACTTGTGGGTTTATGATTCCTTGTTTCCCTAACATAACAGTGTTAAAAATTTCGTCGATGTTTATATGGAGTTCTGATATGGTAGATTCGGTTTGAATTAATAGGGAGACTAATATTTCGTTTTTTTCATTGTGGTTTTCAATCTTGTGTATATCGTTGGCTAAGTTTTCAAGTTGATTTGTTTTGGTATTGTCTAGCACGCGTTTGATGAGTGCGGTTTGGTTACTAAGAATTGTTTTTATTTTATTGTTGGAATCAAATAATGTATCGATGTTCTTGTTAATGAGTTCTAAATCGTTTTCGTCGAGAGTTCCGAATAAAGTTTTGGATACTGAGCCTATGACATTGAGCAATCCGCGTTTGCTTTTATAACGCAATAATAATTTGAGTTGCCGAGTCAGGTTTTGAAGATTTCTGTACTTAAATTTTAGGCTGCTTATTTCTGGTGTGTAAGCGCAAGGTGGTTTACATTGACGGTCTATTAAATCTATTACGCGTTGTAATCTATTAACTTGGTCAATTGGATCGTTAAGGCCTACTATAAGGGTGATATCTATTTGTTCGTTGTACAGATAGCAATTGTCAATGTGTTCCAGGAATATGTTGGCGTAATTCAATGGTTTTACTTCTAGATCGCTTCTAATGTACTCGAGTGTTATGATGATCCATATTATGGTCTTCTTCCTGAAAGGTAGGGTTTTAGCCTGTTACCGTGGATTCTTTGCGTGTGACCGTTGGAATATTCGATAAGATAGGTGGGTGGATTGGATGAGAGGATTTCTGCAGGTTCTAGCCATTCGTGGTCTAGCTTGTTAGTTTTGTGATCGTTATGTACCCATACTTTATCTTTTACTCGGAATATCGTCTGTGTTTTAATAATTTTACGCATTTGATCCCTCTGGTATCGCTTTTTGTTAGATTCGGTAACTCGTCTTGCTTTAGCTATATAGGCGTTGTGTCGATTTTTCCAGAGGTTAAACAATTGTTCTCTGGTTAGGCTAGGAGTGGTTGATATTGAGGATGGCATGTTAGCTTGTCGTCCAAATGTTAGTTCGAATGGGGTATGTCCGGTCGTCTCGTGTACTGAAGTATTATATCCCATGCATATTAATTTTAAGTTTTCATCCCAGTCGTTCTGTCGGTCGGTCGTACAAGTTCGAATAAGGTCCTTTACTACGGCATGCGTTCGTTCAAGGGATCCGTTAGATTGTGGATGGAAAGAAGTGGTTTTTATGTGTCGGATTTTGAAAGCCCTTTCAAATGTGTCCATCAATTTACATACGAAATTTCGTCCCATGTCCGTCAGAATACTTTTTGGTGCGGAAAATATGTACACATAGTGATCCAAAAGTTCGTTAATGATTGAGTTGGCTGTTTGGTCTTTTAAGGGTATGAGGATGAGATATTTGGTTAATTGATCTTGGATAGACAGGATAAACTGATTGCCCCGTTTGGTTTTGGTGAGAGGTCCGAATATGTCCATTGCGATTTTGTCATTAGGATTAAGGGGTGTGTCAGTTATCATAGGTTGTTCCTTGGCCCTGATACGATTTAGCTTTTCTCGTTGGCAGGTGTCGCAGTTTTGTATGAATTCTGTAACGTCTTGTTCTAGGTTTGTCCAGTGATGGTGCTCTTGTATTCGTTTCACGGTGCGGTGTATACCTAAGTGTCCTACTAATTCGTTATGATTTTCGCGTAGTATCGTTTGTTTTTGTTCGTTATCGTAGTCTACTGGCGGATCTTGTCCAAATATTAATTTAATTTGAGGGAATCTAGTTGTTAGAAACCTTAGCATGAGTTGAATATTTACCTTTTCTAACGTGCTGAAGCTATTGTCGTTTATTCCTATTTGTAAGCGTCCGGTTCGGTGTTTAATAAAGTGTTTGGTTAATTGACGCAACCAATGCTGTTCGTTAAAGTCTCCCAGTTCGGTCTTTGTAATTTGTTTAAAGTGTGGTCGGTTAGGTTTTTGAGTTATCGGAGCTGGGGTGATATTGATTTTCCAGTCTATATACTCGTCATAATAGTCCGGGTTTTCTACATTGGGTTGGATTTCTTCATTAGTGATAGGATACAATCGGGATAGAGCATCTGCAGCTGTATTTTCTTTTCCTTTTTTGTATTCGATTTCATAATCGTACTCCTCGAGTCTCAAACGCCATCGCATGAGTCTCGATGAGGGGTCTTTAACATTCTTTAACCATTTCAAGGCTTGATGATCGCTTTGAATTTTAAATTTTCTACCAAGTAGGTATTGTCTTAGTCTTTTGATTGACCATACTATTGCTAATAACTCTTTCTCGGTTGTGGAATAATTCTTTTCAGGAGGGTTCAAAGTTCGGGATATATAACAGCATGGATGTCCGTCTTTTGAGAGTATTGCTCCTAACCCTTCGTTACTTGCGTCTGTTGTTAATGTGAATGTTTTGTCAAAGTCTGGATATTGTAGTACAGGGGCTTCGCAGAGTTTTTGTTTTAGTGTGTCAAATGCAAGTTGTTGTCTATCGGTCCAATAGAATGGAGTGTCCTTTTTTGTGAGATCTGTCAATGGTTTTGCGATTTTAGAAAAATTACGTATAAATTTTCTATAGTATCCAACGAGTCCTAAGAATGATTTTATGTGGGTCGCGGTCTTTGGTGTTTTAAAGTCTTTCACGGCTTGAATCTTTTTGGGATTAGGTTTTACTCCTTCCTTTGTTACTACGTGTCCTAAGTATTCTAATTTCGGTTTCAAAAATTCGCATTTGTCCGGTTGTATTTTTAATCCTAAATTTTGCAGTCTGTCTAGTATAATGGCTAGATTTCGGTTATGTTCTTGGATGGTGCTCCCGAATATTATAATGTCATCCAGGTATACGAAACAGTTATTTCCTATTAACCCCCGTAGCGCGGTATCCATCATACGTTGAAACGTCGCCGGTGCGTTTTTAAGGCCGAAGGGCATGCGATTATAGTGGAAGTGACCTTGTGGGGTTGAGAATGCAGTATATTTCTTGGAATTTTGCTCCATAGGTATCTGGTGAAATCCTGACGAGAGGTCTAGGGCCGAGAAAAATTTAGCTTTGCCTAAGTGCTCGAGTATTTCGTCCGAATTTGGTAAAGGATACGCGTCTTGGTCTGTTTGCTCGTTTAATTTTCTAAAATCTATAACGATTCTCTATTTTTGTTTGCCTGATGCATCTAATTTTTTTGGAACTACCCAAATTGGTGCGTTATATGGACTGTCCGATGGTTCTATGATTTGTTTGTCTAACATGTCGTTGATTTGAGTCTCGATTTCCTTTTTATGACATTCAGGCGGTCTATAAGATTTGATGTTTATAGGTTTGTCTGTCTTGACTGTGATTGTATGTTCTGTCAAGTTGGTACATGGTAATGAGTCTGTTTCCATATTAAACACGTCTAAGTAATTGATGAGGATTTTCTCAAGGGGTTCTCGAAGTTCTGGATCAATATGTTTGGTACGTATTATTTGTGCGAATTTATTAATTTGGCTTAGTTTATCGGGTTTCTCTATTTCGTTTGTAATGTGACAGATTTGCTTACCAGTGTTGATGAAACATACTGTTGTGGGCTTTCCTTCGATGTATTGGGCTGAGATTAGAGTTTCGCCTGGTTTTATTTTGCTATCGGTTTCCTGGAATGGTAATATAATTTCGTCTAAGGTTAGTTTATTGTTAGTGACGCTGTATTGATACTTTGTAAGGAATGGGAGTCCGATTATTCCATCTTCGATTAGGGGAAAGTTGTTAGGGACTACGTAGAATTGATGATTTTTCTTGAGCATGGTTAAATTGCAAATTTTGTTAGTGGTATGTTTGTCACTTCCCATTAGGAAGGTTTTTGGGTTAGAAGTTTGGACGTTTAGTGAGGCTTTTTCTTTTATAAGGTTGATTCCTGCTCCGGTATCGATGAAGAATCTGGCTCTTCCTCCGTCTCTTCGTTGCAGTACGATTGATAGTAATCTTCCGGTGGTGGTACAGTTAACTCGAGGTAAGCTTCCTCTGGGTTCTCCGTTGTTTGGTTTACTCGAGGTGGAATCTTTCCTTGGCTGGCGAATGGAAAATTTCGAGAGTAGCATTTTTCGGCTGTGTGTCCAATTCGTAAACACTTTGGACACTTCGGTTTCATGCGGTCGTCTAATGGTCTGCTAGGTAGCTGAGCAGAAGTTTGTGGCTGTGAATCGGTAGTAGTTCGCTTGGATACTAATGTAATGTTGTGAGATTGATTCTTTGGGCGGATGGCAACACGATTTGCTTCTCGTAACCATTGTTCTCTATCAGCTGCTAGTTGTTGGGCAAAGTTCAGGTTCTTTGGATCGCTAGATACCACCATCTGTCCTATCTCGTATCGTAAGTTGAGCAAATATGTTTTAAGTGCTTCGCGTTCTTCAATATCTATAGCTACGCGTCGTTCTGTTGGTGTGCGGTTTTCGTTTTGGACTGCATAATTTAATTCGTTTAGCTGTTGTCGGAATCTGGAGTTAAAAGATTGTACACTTTCTGTTGCCCCTTGTTTTAAATTCTTTAATTTGTCCCTACAGTTGCTAATAGTTGTTGGTGTTAATACGCGTTGTCTTAAGCATGAATATAAGTCTTCGAACGAGTTGATTTTTAGATATCGTATGTTTCGTTTCGCGTTGTCGGTAATCTTTTCGATCAGTATGAGATCTAATAATAGCTCTCTGTCACTTGCCTTGCCTAGCTCTTGCTTTGCGGACCGATAAGATGAAATCTTCAACGCCTACGTCATCTCGACCTCGTAGTGTCTCGACAGTTCGTATGGCCTTATCTGCCTCGAGCCCTCGATCTTCGTTGTAGTTGTTTATTGGTTTATTCGCGGCGCGGCTAGATGCGGCTCGTGGTCTTTGTGACGTGTTCGGTCCGTCAGTTTCGTCATCCGTTACGTTATCAGCAGCGGTTTCTAAATGGGCGTTTATTTGCGACTGGTCAGTCTCGGTGTCGTATTTTATTTCCATGGTTTTTGCAAGGTCGCGTATTTCTTTAGAGCGATTTCTATCGCTAGTTTCCGCAAATTCTTTTATGTTTTTAATGTTTTGATCGGTGCTGTTTCTAAAGCTTCTAAACTCGTGAGTTAGGCTTTCAAATTGTTCAATCAGGGTAGCGATTAGTTCGTTTTGTTTAGCGGTACTCTTGTCAGTTGGGTTCATGCTGAGAAATATGACACTTTCGGCGGAAGAAGAGTCACTATCTTCAGAACGTATTTCAGGCTTACGGTTTCGATAATGTACGAAAGCCAG
Source organism: Bombus vancouverensis nearcticus (assembly GCF_051014615.1). Taxonomy (NCBI): domain Eukaryota; kingdom Metazoa; phylum Arthropoda; class Insecta; order Hymenoptera; family Apidae; genus Bombus; species Bombus vancouverensis. The sequence goes on along the minus strand of NW_027468936.1, from coordinate 303,505 downwards.
CTTACCGAGATTCTTTGCAGATCCTTCTTTTGATCAAGTAGGTGACCGTGGTCCTTCGCTGTAGAATCCGTAGAGTTCCCGTTGAAGTTTCCTCTTGATGCGATGAGTGGATCCTGGCAGGATCGCCAATTTTGTCACGTCGATTCGGGGTAATTTCACGTTCCGCACGTAAGGTGAGAAATTCGTACTTAAATTTTGATTGTTATTAGAAAATTTATTGAACACTGACAGAGTACAGAATGGTCAAACAGCACAGAAAAGAATGTTCTTACAACGACTCGAGTGGTACTTTTTTATATCAAGGACCCGGCTCCTGTGGAGGGGCTATCGCTGGATGCCGGTCACATAGGGTTTCTATTACTGCTTAGCCATCATTTTGCTGGCCAAGGTATGTGAGACATAACCATCCTTTCGTTGCGTTCTCACGACCACCGTGACACCAGCACAGGCAGCTTTTTATAAGGCATTGCTAAGAACAAACATGGCTCATATGAACACTGTGTAGAGGGAAACGATCGATAGGAAATCACAACAGAGCTTCCGAGGCCGTTGCGTTCTTGTGAATAGATGAATCGAAATCATTTCGGTTTTAATCAACATGGCCTAGTAAAGAAATACAGAAATGTCTTCTTTCTCCTTTTTTTCTTTTCTTACGATTACGATGGACATGGTATCGCGTGTTTTTGATTCTTGGGAAGAACCTAAAGTTTTTAAAATCAAGGATAAAAGATAATACCAGACACGGAAAAAATATTAGAAAATGTACACGGTTCTTGTAATGAAAATTGAAATGCAAGGAATATAAATCGAATGTCTCTTGCGAACGTAATTTTGTGTTTTACACCGACAGGATTGATTTACAGATTTACGTTGATTTTTGGTTTCTCTATCTGCAAGCGACATATAAGATTATATCGAAGACTATGCTGCGTAAAACTTTTATTATACTATTTACGATAGAAATGTCGCAACGGAAGATCGAATTTTATGTCTGCTTTGTTCTTTCGACTTTTTAGCTGTGTTCTTGTTCATTTCCGAACTGATTTCAATTTTTTATCCTTTTTTTCCGACAAGTCCTAAAAAGTTTTTAAATTAACGAGAAACGTAGAAGTATTTTTGTATTCCTATTTTAAGTCACCTATTTACGGTTTTCTCAAAATATTCGAAATGCTTCGATTCATTGAAAACAATAAAGATTGCAACACAAAAATTCGAGAATCGTAAGTGAATTAAGTTGGTATTCGATAAACACGATATTACGGAAGCAAAACTTAATGAAAAGTTCGACTTTATTCCGTATGAAATTTTACTTTAAGTAAGTTTAGCCTGCACGTGAAACGAAAGTTTTATATACAGAAAAGTTTGAGTAAATGGTAGATATCTGAGAGTTGAACGATGAAAGTAAAAATCGATTCTTCACGCTTACAATCCTTGTATTCAGGCCAGAGTTCTTCGGGGATCCTCTCGTCGGTATACTCGATGCCAGTATATGCAAATATGTACCGTATATGTTCGGCACGACCACGGGCATTGAAGTAGATTAGTTTGTAGGTATGTTCGTCGCTCATTTTTCTTGCTCTGTCAACTTATCGAGAAAAATGTTACAATTAACTCGTGTAATTAACAGACTGTGTGCGTGTTTGTGTGTATAGAGAACAATTTATTTATAGATGGAATAATTCGTATAATTCGCAAAATAAATCAATTAGAAGGCTGGAATATGTGTTTTTGAAACAATTAATTATGTCGAAAAATATTTCAAACGAGATATAATTATGAAAAAAATAATAATTAAATGTATGTAAATGTATGTAATAATAGTTAAATGTATGTAAATGTAATAATTAAATGTAATTAGTTGTGAAAAAAATAATAATAAAAAATAAATAAATGTAAAAAAAGAATTAAATGTAATTAGTTTCTTTTTACGCACGCGATATTATTGGCGATATATGAAGGTCAACTTTATTTTTTTAAATAGATATATTTATACATATATTTATAGATATAAATACATATATTATATAGATATAATAGTATATATAATATATATAATAATATATATGTCGAGTCTGAATATCCGAGTCCGAGCTCGAGGCGCCCTCCCGGGGAGGGCTCGCGGGAGGTAGCGGTTCTGCGTTGCAGTTCTCCATCGTCCGGTCGCGCGTGGGGTACCTTTATTGTCGATAGTTACACTAGTGACGAGGGCCTCAGGCTTGATAACGAAGCCGCGGCCAACGGGAGGACTATCATATAAAAAGCAACAGGATACACGAAATAATATAATTCTGACTAGGACAACATAAACGCAAGAAGTGCTGATATTGAAAAAAATATTTAATTTTGTATATAAATATTTTCATATTTAGAAAAGTTTCCGGAAGCAGGAAGATTTACAAACAAATAATATCATAAACCGAATGTTTCATGATCCTTTTCTAATTAGAGTGTGTGACAGCATGTGAGAACGTTTCTTAAAAATATGACTTATTGCAATTACTTAATCGCAATTATAAACGATTAAGACCTTCTCGCAACGAGGCAATCTATCCAAAGTATAAAACTCGTTATACTTGATGAGAAAACAAATCTCTACTTAGGTTTCATTTCGTTTCATCGCGTTCATAAAAAGTGAATTTGTATGAACACATCGTGCAATTTAGTAATTAGGACCGTTGATCTCGCTGCAACATAGATGGATAGAAAAAAGCCATTTAAAATGATACAACGTCGGGAAGACAATTATGAAAATTATAAATGGAACACAAGATAAAATTGTTTAAGATTAATTCTTCTTTTTTTTTTTTTTAATCGCGAGTGTTTGCAAACGAAGTTTCAATCTGTTTACAATGATAGCAATGAGAGGAGGATGTCTATGAAAGTTATAAATGCGATATTGAATAACATTTCTGCGAGTGGGTTTGTTTTTCGTTACAAATGTTTTTTAAACGAATCTGCAATCTGTTGGAAACAACGGAACAGTAACGGGACGACTGATAGGGAAATAAAAAAGATCGCGTTTTATTTGAACAGACAAATCTTTGAAATCTATTCGAAAGTCTATTTGAAATGGTACGAGCTCGAAAAGAACGGTGAATACTATAGAAGAAGGATTAATTAAAATTCTTATTAATCTGTATGCTTTCTATATTAAATACCTTGATCGATGCCAAGATAACAAATTATTATACAAAACAGTGAAGTATGCACGTCTGACATTAATATTGAGTATTACCATTACTGTAATTTAATTTTTAACCGATCCTGAAAATTCCTTAGAACGTAAAAAGTATAAAATGTTACTGTGCATTTCAAGATTAAATGCACTGTAATTTAGAAACAGTTATGAAGCGGAAACAAATAATTTATTCAGAATAAGAATTCTACGTAATCATGTTAAAAAAAAAACGTACTTATAACGCGTTTAAACTCCAAATATGTAAAGACAATAAGGGGAAAAAATTAAACGAAGAATCGTATTTTTTGTAAATTCACACAAGATTTT